>NC_077230.1:204596984-204756984 GCF_027887165.1 Monodelphis domestica
AGGATTCTAAAAGCATGGAATTATTTGCATACCTGTAAGATCAAATTAAATGTTTCCAAAAATGTTGTCTTTTCAATTTGGACTACTGCATGGAAAAATTATAACCAGGATTTCAGAAATTCTGAAACCAGCTATTCCATAAAGATAGATACAGGGACCATATGCTACATAAAGGTATACAACAATTTGTTTAAAATTTGAATTCATGTAACTTGGTGAGAAATATCACCACTAGTTTATTTAAATAATAATCTAATCCTTAGAAAACCAAAACTTTATAGTTTTGATTTGGTGAGCCCATAATAAGAAATATAACCCAGAGAGATTAAAGACTAAAAGGATTCATATAAGTACACACACACACACACACACACACACACACACACACATTTATATACACTATTCAAAGTATTATTCTGTGAGGTAAAAACAAACAAAAGAAAAATAGCAGCTGCCCATCAAGTGAGGAATGGATAAAAAGGATTGAAGTAAGCAAGCCTAAGAACATTATATACACAATGACAATATTGTAAGGAAAAACTAACACTAAAATGCTGCCAAAATCTGAACCAATCCTGTGGTAATCAAAGTTGAACTGATAATAAAAATCCTTTCCCACATCTCAGCAAAAGGTTTAGAAATTCTGGATACAGAATGTGATATACATTGTTAAGTCAAGTCACTGTGTTGCTTGGCTCTACTTCACTGTTTAATTTCCTAGAAGAAAACATTCAAAGGGAAGGAAGAGGGAGGATAAATGCTATAAAATTTTTAAAGTTTTTAAAATTCCAAGACAGATAATGATTAATAATCAATTTTTCAAGCATTAATTTTGTTGATAGTATACTTGTTCAAGGAATCTTTTTTACATGGTATTCTACTTCCAAAGTATGTTCTCTTAGTAACATTATAATTATATAAAATTACTTTTCATAGAATCTTAATTATAATTTTCATCTTTCTACATGGATTGCCCTTCAAATATCTTTTATTCCTATTTAAATCTTAGTAATATGTCAAAAAAAATAAAATCTCAACTTGTATTCTTTTCCTCCTCACTTCCAGATGTATCCCATAATATAGTTTCCCCTTCCTTTGAACAATTATAATATTTACAGTAATACTACCTTAGTAGTAGTATTCTTTTTTGACAAAGCTAATATTGTCTTTAACTATTTTTTAAACTATTTATGTCTTCCTTTCCTAATCAGATTGTAAATGCATTAAAGGCTAAGATAATATTATGGCTTTGTAACTTTGATCTTTAGAAGCAATAGTTAATTGAATAGAGGAGTGACATGGTTAGATTTACATTTTAGAAATATAACTTTGGCAGTTGAGTGAGGAAAGAATATCTCCTAAATCTTTGAGAAAGGAAGGATTTTAAGACCAAGAAAGAGTTAGAAAAAAAATTAAAAAATTCAAAATAAATAATTTTGATTATATTAAATTAAAAAGTTATTGTACAAGCAAAACTAATGCAACCAAAATTAGAAGGGAAACAACAAATTGGAGAAAAAATCTTTATAATGAAAAACTCTGACAAAGGTCTAATTACTCAAATTTATAAAGAGCTAAACCAATTGTACAAAAAATCAAGCCATTCTCCAATTAAAAAATGGATGATCACACGAATAGGCAATTTTCAGTTAAAGAAATGAAAACTATTAATAAGCACATGAAAAAAATGCTCTAAACCTCTTATAATCAGAGAGTTGCAAATCAAAACAACTCTGAGGTACCACCTCACACCTAGCAGATTGACTAATATGACAGCAAAAGAAAGTAATGAATGTTGGAGGGGATGTGGCAAAGTCGGGACATTAATTCATTGCTGGTGGAGTTGTGAATTGATCCTACCATTCTGGAAGACAATTTGGAACTATGCCCAAAGGGTGCTAAAAGAATGCCTGCCCTTTGAGCCAGCCATAGCACTGCTGGGTTGGTACCCCAAAGAGATAATAAGGAAAAAGACATGTACAAAAATATTCATAGCTGCGCTCTTTGTGGTGGCCAAAAATTGGAAAATGAGGGGATGCCCTTCAATTGGGGAATGACTGAACAAACTGTGGTATAGGTTGGTGAAGGAATGCTATTGTGGTCAAAGGAATAGTAAAGTGGAGGAATTCCATGTGAACTGGAATGATCTCCAGGGATTGATGCAGAATGATAGGAACAGAACCAGGAGAACATTATACACAGAGACCTATACATTTTGGTACAATCAAATGTGATCAACTTCTCTATCAGCAGCAATGAAATGATCAAGGATAATTCTGAGGGACTTAGGAGAAAGAATACTATCTACAGTAAGAGGAAGAACTGTAGAAATAGAAACACAAGAAAAACAACTACTCGATCACAAGGGTCAATGGGTATATGATTGGGGTGTAGACTCTCAGTGATCACCCTAGTGCAAATAGTAATGGTATAGAAATGAGTCTTATGAAAAAATGCTCCAAATCACTATTGCCTGGAGAAATACAAATTTAAAAAATTTGAGGAACCATTTCATATTCAGCAGACAGGCTAATATGACAAAAAAAAGGAAAATGATAAATGCTGGAAGGGATGTTGAAAAATCTGGATACTTTTACACTACTGGTGGTGATGAAAACTGATACAGCCATTCTCAAGAGTAATATGCAACCATGCCCAAAAGGCCTTTAAATTGTGAATACCCTTTGACCCAGAAATACAACTACTAGGTCTATATCCCAAAGAGATTAAATAAGAGGAAAAGAACCTACCTGCACAAAAATATAGCATCTCTTTTTTGATGGCAAAGAAATAGAAACTGCAGGGATGTCCATGAATTGGGGAATCTTTGAAACAGTTGTAGTATCTGGTTGTAATGGAATACTCTTATGCTATAAGATAGGATAAACAAGATAATCACAAAAAACTGGAAAGACATGAAATTATTCAAAGTGAAATGAGCAGAACAAGGAGAAGGCTGCATACAGTATAAAGAAAAATGTGGGAAGTTCAACTCTGAAAGACTTAACCAATATCAATGAGGCAAGGATCCAGCTAGGATAACACAAAAAGACTTATGACAAAAAGAAAAATAATACTCACCCCTATGAAAGGAATAGAAAGAGTCTGGATGAAAATTGAAACACACTATTCTTCATTTCTGCTCTGAATTTTTCTCTAGTAAAAACAATATGTCTTCTTTTACAAAATGATGAACGCATAAAAATGTATTATATGATAATATATGTACACTCTATATCATTTTACCTCTCTTCTTAGAAAGTGGAAAAAGTGGGAGGAAGAGAGAAAACATGGGTTTAAAAATATTAGAAAACAAATATTAAGAAATTGTATTGACAAAGAGGGAAAAATAAAATTATACATATGTGTTATCATTGTATAGGTAGCTCTCTTAAACCTGTTCATTCTCTCTGTTTTTATACTTTTTTCAGTTTTTTGACACTATTTATTTTGTCATTTCTTGAAGCATATATGATGTTTTGTAGCATAATAATATTCTATTACACTCATATACTACTACTTGGTCATTCTACTGAAAGAGGAAACTAGTTAATTGCCAATTGTTGACTACCAGGTAAAGAACTCCTATCAACCTACTTGTACATGTATATTTTTTCCCTCCTTCTTTGATTGTTTTGATGAGTAAAGCTAGTAGTTTTATAGTACAGGTTAAATCATATGCATGGTTTGGCAATTTTCACAATTTTCCTGAAAGGCTGGATCAATTCCCTACTCCAGCAAAAGTCCCCCAGTATTCCCTCAGCTCCTGAAATATTTTCCATTTTCCCAGTAGTCTTTGCCACTCTGATAAATGTGAGGTGGAAACTCAGTGCCACTTTAATCTATGTTTTTCTTATTAATAATTAGTTGAAGCTTTTTTCTTATTGCTATTGATAACTTGGAGTCTTCCATTGAAACTGCTTTTTCAACTCTTTTGACTATTTATTCATGGAGCAATGGCTCTTAGACTTTTTCCATTCAAATCAGTAACATAGTTCAGCTATGAGATTTTTCTTGGGGAAAAAAACATAATACAATTTTTTAAATAAGTAGACTGCTTCCTCCTGAATTTTTAAATTAGATTTGTTTCTGCAAAGTACTTTAATTTTATGCAATGAAAATTTTCTAATTTAACTCTTATACTTGTTACATCTTTAACTCTTCCTCCATCTGTAGATTTGAGAAGTAATTTCATCTTGTTCCTCTAATATGTTTATGACATTGTTTTTTTATATATAGATCATGTATCCATTTGGAGCTTATCTTAATGTCTGGTATAAGATATTGGACCAAGCCTAATGGCTGCCTGACTGTGCTATACTTTTTTTTTATTATCGCCCTCAAGAATCTTGACTTTTTGTTCATACACATGAATTTCATTAATTTTTTCTAGATGTATAAAACTCTTTTATTGAGAGTTCAATTGGTATAGCTTACAAGTTGCTTTTTTAAAATTCTTTCCTGACAGAAGTGTAGGTATCTGTTTTCTGACTGTTTTTATAAGGTAGTTTCATTTAAATGAATGCTATATTTGAAGGGACTTTTTGTTTTGTTTTATAGAAGCTAAATTAAGACAAGGATATGATTAAGAGATATTTGCACTTCTTGAATTATTTCTTTACTTTCTAAAAGAAGAAATTAAAAAACATAAAATTCATACTTTATCACAGATATAGATATGAATCCATTTCATATGACAATACCTTTGTTATTAAATTATTTTGCTATATGTTCATGAAATGACTTTTTCCAATTAATTAGTAGATGGGTTTTGGAGGAGAGCTAGCTTTCTGCAAAACTTTTCCACTTATGTAATAAAGTTTATTTTTAAAACTCAGTGTTTCAATTTTGAAATTGTCTTCTTTTTCATAAAACATCTTTACTATAATGGAGAACTATGTCACTAATTTTGATAGTAAGCATGAGTGAAATTGGGTAAGAGAAATTTAAAAGTTTATCCAAGATGTAAGAAATGAAATAAGAAAATGGGAAAATTGGGACTTTAAGTTGCTTAGAATGATTCTGTTAAGAAAGATGAAAAACAAGCTGCTTTCAACATATTATAATATATGTTCTCTAAATTTTGGACAGTCATTATGAAAGTTTGAAGCTTTACTTTCCCTTCTATTCTAACTGTTTAATCCACATTTTCTGTGAATTGACTCTTCATGACCCTATTTGGAGTTCTCTTGGCAAACATATTGGAGTAGCTTTCCATTTCCTTCTTGAGCTCATTCTAGCGATGAGGAAACTGAAACAAGAAGGGTAAAATGATTTGACCGGAGTCATGAAGTTCTTAAGTGTCTAAAGTCAGATTTAAACTCAGAAAGCTTTCAACTCAGTTTTATAAGATAATACTAATCTTCCATCACCATTACTTGTAAGATTTTATGAATGAATTTTTATTCCAAAACAATGTTGCTCTCAAGTGCCCCAAGTCTATGAAGCAACTTATTATCTATACTACCAAATGCCATGGGTTTAGATAAACAACATATAAAAAAACTTCCATATCTCAATAATGTTGACTTCCTCTCCTTCTAGACCATCTCTCTTCCCTTTTTTCAGAGATAACAAATTCCTACTTCAGTTTCTACTTCTCTGACCCTTATCTCCACTTCTGTTTTCTTTATTTCCTCAATAAAGTGCTTTTTTCCATTGACAATATATTTCATTCCCATAAATACTTCTTTAATACAGATAAATTGCAAAACTAGGTTTTTAGGCTTGTCCTCTATCTTGCACTCCAGAACTGTATTTCCAAAAGCTTATAAAGGCTTTGCCTGGGTATTCATTTTTAATGTTGGACTTGTCCAAGATATTCTTCCTTCTGACTTCATAAATTCTTTATTAAAAAAAAAAAGCAATTTGCCTTCCATTTTAGAATCAATTCTGTGTATTGGTTCTAAGGAAGAAGAAGGGTAAGGGCTAGGCAATGGGGGTTAAGTGATTTGCTCAGCGTCACACAGCTAGGAAGTGTCTGAGGCCAGATTTGAGCCCAAGATCTCCCATTTCTAGGCCTGGCTCTCAATCCACTGAACCAACTAGCTATCCCTGAACTTCAGTTTTTGATGCAGGATTTTAAATTAATTTCTCTAGGGAAGTGGTGTGTGTCCCTAATTTAGGCATCCTTCTTTGGTTTGTAAGGTAGTATTTGATAATACTAATATATCTTAAAGTTCTCAACTAATAAAATGAACAACATTAAATGCTTTTTTAAAGGTTTAGGTTAGGTTCTCATCAAGAATTTCTATTAAATGTAATTTACTGAACCTTCCAGTACAATTGCAAAAATTACATTACCTGCTTCCTAAAATTCCATTTTCTAAATGTTTATGCACTTGCTCCAAAAGAGATTTCTTTTCATTATCTCTAAATTGTCCTGAGCCATGGCATTTTTGCTTACTTAAAAAAATATATTATATTTATAGCATTTCAGTTTGTGGAGGCAAAGAACTGAACACTGAAGGAATGCCTATCACTTGGGGAATGATTGAACAAGCAGTGATATATGATTGTAACGGAATGCTATTGAGCCTCAAGAAAAACCAAACAATGTAATTAAAAACAACAAACAAACTTTGAAAAGACATTGAGATTCAGTGAAGTGAAGTGAGCAGAACCAGGAAAATACTGTACACAATAACAACAATAATATATGATGATCAAATATGAAGGACTTAACTGTTATCAACAAAGCTAGGATCCAGGGCAACTGTGGAAGGAACTCATGACAAAAAAGGAATATCCACCACTATAAAAGGAATAGATGGAGTCTGAATGCAGATTGAAATATAATCTTTTTTTACATTATTTCTTCCATGAATTTTTCTATATTGTAAACAATAGCTGGCTTGATTCACAACAGGAGTAATAAGTAAATATGTATTATATGATAGTAGATGAAAAATCTTATATAATATTACCCACTTTCTTGAGGAGATGGAGGGATGAGGGTGAGGGGGAAATTGAACCGGGATGAATTTTTGGACACATAATGGATAATGTGAGATTTTGTTTCTCTTGGATATATGTGGGTTTTAAATTGTTGCTGGGGAACTGCATCCGGCAGTGGGACTCAGGGGTCCTTCTCTACTACTTCCTAGTGTGAGATTGGTCTTGAATTAAATCAATCCAGTGCTAGGGAGGAACCACACCCCCTACTTCCTGGCACAGAATTGATCTATATAAGGACCCATCCTGGAAGCTGGGAATTAGTTAATATTAGCCAGGGGAAACTCCGGCTTTTCTTTTTATTTCTTTTATTATTAAAGTTAATAATATAATTTTTTTTTATTTTAATCATTTCATTCGGCAACCTGCAAAGGGACCCCAGAACATAACCTCTAAGGTAAGCAGAATTCCTCCCCCTACCCAGTCTTCTGGGTTCGCTTACCTTCCCACAAATGCAAAAGGCGGGAAGCCTTATCTGTCTTTCTTCCAATTTTCCCTTCTTCTCTCTCTACCTCTTCCCTCCAGACCATCTGTGGATCTGAGCTTTCCAGCTCCTCTGGGGACCCCCACTGAGAGCCATCACATTGCTCCTTTGTCATCTGGCTGATCTCTCTTTCTCCTTCCCTTCCCCTCTCTCTTCGTCTTTTCCCCTCCTCCAGTCTAGCCTCTCTGACTGATTTCTGTCTTTCTCCCTCCTTTCTCCCCCAAACCTAGCTTCAGACCCCTTGAGGAGCTGAAATATCCAGCTCCTTCAGGGACCTCTGCTGAGACCTTCTCAGCACTCTTTTTCCTGCCATTTTCTCCTTCCCTCCCCCCCTTCCAGCACAGCTCTTTAGCTGCCCTTACCCCCAACACCAGCCTAGCTCTTTTTCTTGCCAGTGGACCCCCTGCTAAGCTGGGCTCTTTTCCATCAAATCCTACAATTGACCCCTCCTTGCTTTCCTGCTTTCCTCCTTCCCCTTCTCCTCCACCTTTTCCTACTCCTTGCTCTCCCCAGATCCGAATCTCCCCTGAGCACCCCAATCTGGTTTTGCTCTTTCTCTCTCTTCCTGCCTTGCCCTCCTGGCTAGCCTCTCAACTCAGGGGTTTAGCAGAGGCGCCATCATCCCCCTCCCCCACCTCAACTTCATCCCTCCCACCCAGGGAATCCTCAGTCTCCCTGCTCCAGCTCCTGCCTTATCTCTACTACTGGAATCATGCTGAGAGTTCTTCAGAAGCAAGTAAGGTATACCTCCTTTCCCCCACCCCCTTAACACAGAAGTCCTCTGTCCCCCTCCTCCACATGGATTTTTAAAAACCCTCCCCCACCACTGTGAAACCTCCAATTTCCTGCCTGGATGCGATTTGCTCTTGCAACAGTTGTTTTCTTTTATTTTGTTCGATCAGTTCTAGTTCTAAAATAAAGCACAATGTTGCACACCTTGATGAACAGCCTTTTGTCTCCGGGGGTTTTTGATAACCTTAGAGATTCAGAAAGGTTTCCTTTGCTAGTCTTAGGAGGTTTCCTTTATATAAGTCTTTTATACTAATCTTGAGAGGTTTAGTTTTTCTACACCTAAACCATAAACAACAAAAGGACTGCCTGCTTAACATGCAGATTCAAATGCAGACCCAAATGCAGCCTAATTACAGATTTTAAAGAAATCCATTCATGGTCTCCAGATACAACAGGAAGATCCCTCTCTCCACCTCTACCTCAGGTGGAAGATACCTCTCTACCTCTGGTTCAGGTGGAAGACCTAAACTCAGATGGAAGATCCTTCCCCACCTGTACCTGTGAAGATTAAATTTAACTCTCCCTTGATTGTGAAGATTAAATTGTAACCCCTGACTATTTTTAGATTTAATCATCAAAAATATAAATACCCTACTTAAAGTTGTGGGGAAATCTGCACATTTTTAGATTTAATCACCAAAGGTATAAACACTCCATTCACACTTGAGTGGGGGAGGTCTGTGACCCACATGTGTAATAGTGGGTGACAAATCAGAATTTAAATACCACTGTGCAGTCTTAAAGCAAAACTTCAACTGTGATTGGTAGACATAAAATTAGGGGAAGACACAGGAAGTGATGAAAAAATTGCCTTTAAAAGGGAGTGACAACTTCCTGAGTTCAGTTTTTACTTGGAGTTCTTCAGGCTGGTGTAGAATCTTCCAACTGGATCTGAGACCCTGTTCCTGGTGATGCTGTTCTAAAATTGCTTCCTATGGACTGACACATGATGACTGAAAAGCTGACTTGTAACTGCTAGATTTTTTGAAAAAACTAGCCTCAGGAAAAACTTACCCCTTGAGAGAGACTTCCCTAGGTCCTTGGCTTTGCCAAGGCCTAAGGACTAACTCTCCCTGTCCAGGTAAATTACTTAGTGCTTAAACTAGGTATCTTACCCTAAATTCTCTCTGATTTTCTTACTTCACTATTTCTATATTTTGTAAATAAATTGTAAATAAATCTTTTTGGAGTTAATATAAATTCCTGGTGACCCTCTTTTTAAATATAACCCAGTCCAACTGTTTTATAATTAACCCTTTCCCTCCCTTACATACCTCAGGTGTAATTTCTCCTCTCATGGCTCATATAGCTCCTAGACAATCTGTCCTCCCCCACCCCTTCTCCCAGTGCCCCCTCTCCTGCCCTTTGTTCCAGCCCTGCCAATCCAGCTCCTCCCCTCACCCCTCCTCCTACTTTTTGGTATTGATGCAAACATCCACAAAAAAGACTAGGACTGAAAATGAATCATATGTAGAACTTTTCTCCTTAAGGGAAGTGGCCTCATTATGGACAAATGGAAACATGGTGACCTTAAGGCTCCACATGCCTTTTACTCCCTAAGATATAAAAAATGTAAACAAAATGTCCCCTCATTTGAAGACTAACCAATTGTTGACATCAAAACCCTGGATAATGTATTCTGTACCTATGATCCTGCTTATCAGGATGTACAAAACTTGCTCCAGGCCTTTTTGCCTGAAGGGAGAAAGGCAAAATTATTTCCACTCTTAATAGAGCAAGAGGAAAGAATGCAGTTCATTGGCCAGAACACAACCCAAAATGGAATATAAATAATGAGGAATATTTGCAGCTATGGCATGCCAGGGAGTCATTATGAAAGGCATTGTTAAATGCTCTGGCAGGCCTGGCGCATGGACTAAATTCAAAAACCTTAAACAATTAGAGGATGAGTCACCCTCCCAATTAATGCACAGACTAATTGAACTAGGAGGAAAGTATTTAGACCTTGTCCTCATTAGAGAAAGGGATGTATGGCAAATAAGGAGGCAATTTGAGAAGAATTGTTCCAAAGTGATCCAGGAGTATTTCAAAAGGAATTGCCCAAATTGGCCTAACATCAACCTAGAGGAATTGTGCAGATTCACAGTGTAAATTTCTAAAGTCCATAAACAAAAAATATGAGGAAACAAGTTGTTTGGTAGCAAAATTGCGAAAAAAACTAAAAACCTTAACGGAAAGACGTGATAAACAAGTGAAAAGAGGTCAAACAGTGGCCATTGTCCCTTTGCAGGAATCCACACATCAATTATTAATATGCCATTTCTGTGCAAAAAGGGGTCACATAATGATAAATTGTAGGAATTGGAAACAAGAAATTTAGAATAATAACTTCGGAAATAATAATTTTAGGAATAATAAAACCATTAAAAATTCTAACAGTCATAGAAATCGTAAAAATTATGACAATAATACTCCACATTCAAATCCAAATCAGGCAAACAATAAATCAAAACAATGACAACAATATATTCAAAGTGGAGCTCTTCTTCTACACTGTACTTGGGGTGAGACTGCCTCTCAGCTCAGAGGAGCTCAAGGAAATCCCCCAAACACACCAAATACCTAAAATATTTATGAAGGTGTGAAGAGGGAAAAGAACATTGGAATCAGAGGGTACAACCTTTGATTTCCCAGATCTCTTAATGCCAGAAATTGAAAAGGGATTTTTCCCTTCCAACAAAATATTACAAGTATATACAAGAGATTGAAAAGATTCAATTAGGAAGTTAATCACTGACTAATAAGCATAATGAAATATCCAAATCACTAGAAATTTGGATGATTATTAAAGTTAACCCAAAAAGCACCTTAAAATGATTTATAGTATTTGGAGCCTTTACAATAGATATAGTCTCTATATTTTTAAAACAGACACTACACTGTGATTGATGGAAATCTTTTGAAGGGAAAATTGTTGCTCAATAGTTAAATGTTTGTGTTGGTTAATATATAATATTGCTCCCATGTAAAGAGAGCACCTTCCATGGATGATGAGTAACTATATCCTATTGTATTGTACTAGTTGTTTACTTTGGGAATTATTGCATTACAACTGTTATATATTTTTTCTATTGTATATGTATATTCTGTTCCACTGTCTTTATTTTGTCATCTTAATTTGACCTTGAACATATACCTTTGTAAAATTCCATAAACTGTTTGGACAGAAAAGTTGTATTGATAATTTGGAAAACTCATATTGTGAATTTTGAAAATGTTATGCTTTCTTTGAATGTATCTTACCCATTGCCTATTATATAAACCTATTACTTTACTTTGAGAAAATCATTTACACTGTGGATCATGGCAAAGGTAAGAAGTAGTAGATCTCAACTTATGGGTATATATATACATACATACATACATACATACATACATATTTCTTTTGATTATTACTGTTGAAAGATATATAATTTTGATTTTTAGAACTTAAAAAAAAACTCTTACTTTCCTTCTTGGAAACCATCAATACTGTGTATTGATTCCAAAGCAAAAGAGTCTAGGCAATGGAGGTCAAGTGATTTGCTGAGGGTCATTCAGCTAGGAAGTATATGAGGCCAGATTTGAACCAAGAACCTCTCATCTCTAGGCCTGGCTATCAATCAACTGGGCTACCCAGCTGCCCCTGATTTTTAGAACATTTTTTATAATTGCATGTGCAATTTGAGTTTTCTGAAGCACATGTCATCAATATTACAATTGAATTTTTTATAATTTTACACTAGTGTAGGATTAGAATATCCATTTGGACTGAATGTTATTGCCTGCCCAACAGCCTTAGACTATTGAAGCTGCCATTGATATTTAACTATTATGGAACTTTGCTTCATAACTATGTCTGATTCAAGGAAATGGGATCAAAAAGGAACATGGACTTCACCTACATAGTGCCAAAGAAGCAAGAACTTAACCTGAATAGTTCCAAAAGAGCACACAGGTCAAAAAAGAAACCAATCCAAGTAGGATTGATGAAATTCTATGCCAATACAAAAGGATTTGAACTGCCTGTGAGATGCGAAGTTGTGGCACTTGACATATGTTAAAAGCAGTACTACTTGTACCACACTCCTTGTGAAATGCTTGCTATCAAGTACCTAACAATTGGCTATTCTGGCTCCTCTATCCCTAAGAAATGATGAAATATCAGACCATGGAATAAAAATCTAGTCCCTTTTCTCATCTTTCATGCTGTGGTGGTTGACTATGGTCCTGGCTACTAAGTGGGTAAGTATGTGATTCCTGCTTTGGACTTATAGGACATAAATTATTTTAATCAGGCCATCATTCAAGAATCTGTTGTGATTTTATTTTTCCTTATATAGGATTTTTTTCATATAATATTTGAATTCCTTTTATGTTTTTTGATGATTTTTTTGGCAATGATTCATATATCTCATACTTCATTTATGTATCCCTCTGTGATTTCAGTGTTTCTTTATATCCTCCTCAGGGGGTATGGGTTTTTAATTTATATGAAAAGTTTAAGTAATTATAAGGGCAAGAAATGTGCCACCTCCTAGAATCCAGAGACTGAACTCCTTATGGAAGATGCCATGTAGATGCCCATGGAGAATGCACACTATTCTGGGAGATCCTGAGCAAACTGGATATGCACAATTGAACATTTGGGGTGGGGGGTAAATTCATTTGTTTTGTTTAATTCACTTGTTTTGTTAAAAGTCATTTGTTTTACATGTACTTTGTTGTGCAAAATGGGACTGTCCCTGGTAAAAATTAAAAATTAATGTCCAATAATAAAAATATTATATTTTAAGATATTTATTAATGGTCATTAGAAGTGAAGGAATAAAAAGTAACAAAATAAAAACCATGTGCCCATGGCTTATCAGCCTATTCAAAACCCTGCTTACCACCACCATGGTGGCCGACAGGAAACAAAGAGGCCAGGACCAACAACTCTGTCTACATGACATACATAATGACAGGAAGTCAGTGGGCTCCCAGGAAATATAGTTTTTAGGATAACAGATTTCTAATTATACGTTTCCCCCCTGAGATCTAGGTGGAAGACTGGTTTCTCCAATGGATCTTGTAAACATATCCAACTTTTAAATTACAATAATTTGGGGATAATAGGGAAAAGAACAAAACCAATGATTGCTAGCCACATTGACAAAACACCAAATGGGGGCAGTCCCCTTTGGCATAAGAATATACATATAAAACAAATGCATTCAAGCCCACATAGTTCCAATCACCACATCCCAAAATTCACTCTGAATTGCCTGGTGCAGTGTGTGTTCTGTGGAGGCATCTTCATGGTGCCTTCTCCAAACAGTTCACTTTCTGAATTCAGAAACGTAACATGTTTCTTTTTTTTTTTTAAACATTATTTTATTTGGTCGTTTTCATACATTATTCACTGGAAACAAAGATCTTTTTCTTTTCCTCCCCTCCCCTCCCCCGCCCCTTTCCCTCTCCCATAGCCGACGCATGATTCCACTGGTTATCACATGTGTTCTTGACACAAACCCATTTCCCTGTTGTTGGAATTTGCATTATAGTGTTCATTTAGAGTCTCTCCTCAGTCTTATCTCCTCCAACCCTGTAGTCAAGCAGTTGCTTTTCATCCGTGTTTTTACTCCCACAGTTTATCCTCTGCTTGTGGGTAGTATTTTTTTTTTAGATCCCTGCAGATTGTTCAGGGATTGCATTGATACTAATGGAGAAGTCCATCACCTTCGATTGTACCACAATGTATCAGTCTCTGTGTATAATGTTTTCCTGGTTCTGCTCCTTTCACTCTGCATCACTTCCTGGAGGTTGTTCCAGTCTCCATGGAATTCCTCCACTTTATTATTCCTTTTTGCACAATAGTATTCCATCACCAACATATACCACAATTTGTTCAGCCATTCCCCAATTGAAGGGCATCCCCTCGTTTTCCAATTTTTGGCCACCACAAAGAGCGCAGCTATGAATATTCTTGTACAAGTCTTTTTGTCCATTATCTCTTTGGGGTACAAGCCCAGCAGTGCTATGGCTGGATCAAAGGGCAGACAGTCTTTTATCGCCCTTTGGACATAGTTCCAAATTGCCCTCCAGAATGGTTGGATCAATTCACAACTCCACCAGCAATGAATTAATGTCCCCACTTTGCCACATCCCCTCCAGCATTCATTACTTTGCATAGCTGTCATGGTAGCCAATCTGCTAGGTGTGAGGTGATACCTCAGAGTTGTTTTGATTTGCATCTCTCTGATTATAAGAGATGTAGAGCACTTTTTCATGTGCTTATTAATAGTTTTGATTTCTTTGGCTGAGAACTACCTGTTCACGTCCTTTGCCCATTTGTCAATTGGAGAATGGCTTGATTTTTTGTACAATTGATTTAGTTCTTTGTAAATTTGAGTAATTAAAGCTTTGTCAGAGGTTTTTATGAAGATTGTTTCCCAATTTGTTGCTACCCTTCTCATTTTGGTTACATTGGTTTTGTTTGTATAAAAACTTTTTAATTTGATGTAATCCAGATTATTTATTTTGCATTTTGTAACTCTTTCTAATTCTAGCTTGGTTTTGAAGTATTTCCCTTCCCAAAGGTCTGACATGTATACTATTCTGTGTTCGCCTAATTTTCTTATAGTTTCCTTCTTTATGTTCAAGTCATTCATCCATTTTGAATTTATCTTGGTGTAGGGTGTGAGGTGTTGATCTAAGCCTAATCTTTCCCACACTGTCCTCCAATTTTCCCAGCAGTTTTTATGAAATAGTGGATTTCTGTCCCAAAAGCTGGGATCTTTGGGTTTGTCATATACTGTCTTGGTGACGTTGCTTGCCCCCAGTCTATTCCACTGATCCTCCTTTCTGTCTCTTAGCCAGTACCAAATTGTTTTGATGACCGCTGCTTTGTAATATAGTCTGAGATCTGGGACTGCAAGACCCCCTTCCTTTGTATTTTTTTTTCATTATTTCCCTGGATATCCTTGATCTTTTGTTCTTCCAAATGAACTTTGTTATGTTTTTTTCTAAAAAAGTAAAAAAAAAATTTTGGAAGTTCCATGGGTATGGCACTAAATAAATAAATAAGTTTGGGTAGGATGGTCATTTTTATTATATTGGCTCGTCCTACCCATGAGCAGTTAATGTTCTTCCAATTGTTCAAGTCTAGTTTTAGTTGTGTGGAAAGTGTTTTGTAGTTGTGTTCATATAGATCCTGTGTTTGTCTCGGGAGATAGATTCCTAAGTATTTTATTTTGTCTTGGGTAATTTTGAATGGGATTTCTCTTTCTAGTTCTTGCTGCTGAGCTGTGTTGGAATTATATAGAAATGCTGATGACTTATGTGGGTTTATTTTGTATCCTGCAACTTTGCTAAAGTTGTTGATTATTTTGATTAGCTTTTTGGTTGAATCTCTAGGATTCTTTAAATAGACCATCATGTCATCTGCAAAGAGCGATAATTTGGTTTCCTCCTTGCCTATTTTGATGCCTTCAATTTCTTTTTCTTCTCTAATTGCTACTGCTAGTGTTTCTAATACAATGTCAAATAATAGAGGTGATAATGGGCATCCTTGTTTCACTCCTGATCTTAATGGGAATGGATTTAGTTTATCCCCATTGCAGATGATATTAGCTGATGGTTTTAGATATATACTGTTTATTATTTTTAGGAATGACCCTTCTATTCCTATGCTTTCTAGTGTTTTTAGTAGGAATGGGTGTTGTATTTTATCAAATGCTTTTTCTGCATCTATTGAGATAATCATGTGGTTCTTGTTGGTTTGCTTGTTGATGTGGTCAATTATGTGGATAGTTTTCCTAATGTTGAGCCAGCCCTGCATCCCTGGTATAAATCCTACTTGATCATGGTGGATGACCCTTCTAATCACTTGCTGGAGTCTTTTTGCTAGTATCCTATTTAAGATTTTTGCATCTATATTCATTAGGGAGATTGGTCTATAATTTTCTTTCTCTGTTTTTGGCCTGCCTGGTTTTGGAATCAGTACCATGCTTGTGTCATAAAAGGAGTTTGGTAGAACTCCCTCTTTGCTTATTATGTCAAATAGTTTGTATAGTATTGGGATTAACTGTTCTCTGAATGTTTGATAGAATTCGCTGGTGAATCCATCAGGCCCTGGGGATTTTTTCTTAGGAAGTTCTGTGATGGCCTGTTGGATTTCTTTTTCTGATATGAGATTATTTAAGAAAACTATTTCTTCTTCTGTTAGTCTAGGCAATTTATATTTTTGTAAATATTCTTCCATATAACCTAGGTTGGTATATTTATTGCCATATAGTTGGGCAAAGTAGTTTTTAATGATTGCCTTAATTTCCTCTTCATTGGAGGTGAGATCCCCCTTTTCATCCTTCATGCTATTAATTTGCCTTTCTTCTTTCTTTTTTTTTAATTAAATTAACCAGTACTTTGTCTATTTTGTCTGTTTATTCAAAGTACCAGCTTCTAGTCTTGTTTATTAGCTTAATAGTTCTGTCACTTTCTATTTTATTAATTTCTCCCGTAATTTTTAGGATCTCTAGTATGGTTTACTTCTGGGGGTTTTTAATTTGTTCATTCTCAAGTTTTTTGATTTGCATTTCCAATTCCTTGGTCTCTGTCCTCCCTAATTTGTTAATATATGCACTCAGGGATATGAATTTTCCTCTAAGTACTGCCTTGGCTACATCCCATAAGGTTTGAAAGGATGTCTCGCCATTGTCATTTTCTTCAACGAAATTATTAATTGTTTCTATGATTTCTTCACTAACTATCCAATTTTGGAGTATCATATTATTTAATTTCCAATTAATTTTTGATTTGGCTCTCCATGTACCCTTATCGATCAATATTTTTATTGCCTTGTGATCTGAAAAAGGCTGCATTTATTATTTCTGCTTTTCTGCATTTGAGTGCCATGTTTCTGTGACCAAGTGTATGATCTATTTTTGTGAATGTGCCATGTGGTGCTGAAAAGAAGGTGTATTCTTTTTTGCCCCTATTTATTTTTCTCCATATGTCTATTAACTCTAATTTTTCTAAGATTTCATTCACCTCTTTTACCTCTTTCTTGTTTATTTTTTGGTTTGATTTATCTAAATTTGATAGTGGTTGGTTCAAGTCTCCCACTAATATGGTTTTACTGTCTATTTCCTCCTTCAATTCTCCTAGTTTCTCTATTAAGAATTTGGATGCTATACCATTTGGTGCATACATGTTGATTATTGATATTTCCTCATTGTCTATACTTCCTTTTAGCAGAATATATTTACCTTCCCTATCCCTTTTGATCAGGTCTATTTGTACTTTGGCTTTGTCAGATATCATGATTGCAACTCCTGCCTTCTTTCTATCGGTTGAGGCCCAAAAGGTCTTACTCCAACCTTTAATTCTAAACTTGTGAGTGTCAACCTGTCTCATATGTGTTTCTTGAAGACAACATATGGTAGGGTTTTGGGTTCTAGTCCAATCTGCTATTTGTCTACGTTTTATGGGTGAGTTCATCCCATTCACGTTCAAAGTTATGATTGTTATTTGTGGATTTGCTGGCCTTTTGATATCTTCCCCTAGTTCTGACCTTTCTTCTTTAGCTTTCTTCTTTTGAACCAGTGATTTACTTTAGGTCAGTCCCCCTATTCCCCTCCCTTGAGATGCTTCCCTTTCTAGCCCCTCCCTTTTTATGCTCCCTTCCCCTCCCCCCTCTCCTTTCCTCCCTTTTTGTACTCCCTTCCCCCTCCCCCTCCTTGAGTTTCCTTTCTTTCTTGCCCTAATGGATAAGATAGAATTCAGGATCCCACTGGATCTAGATGTTCTTCCCTCTCAGATTTGATTTCACTGAGAGTAAGGTTTAAGTAATTCCACTTCACGCTCTCTTCCTCTCCTTCTCATATGAGAGTTCTTCCCCTCCCCTTCCCATGTGTATCTTTATATGGGAAAGATTATTCTATTGATTCCCCCCCTATTTCTTGAAGTTAATCTTAGTATTATCGCGGTTCCCCCCTCCCTTTTCCTTTCTTTGCCCCAACTTTCCCCAAATCTTCTTAATGCCCCAATCTTTCCCTATGCATGTTTCTTCTAACTACTCTTATGATGATACAATTTATGAGAGTTACACAAAACATTTTCCCCACATATTAATATATATAATTTGATGTAAATGTAGTCCTTATAGAAGAGAGTTTGACTTAAAGAAAAAGATAAGATTTATCTCCTTTTCACTTTCTTTAATATTTACCTTTTCATGTTTCTCTTGCTTTCTGTGCTTGGATATCGAACTTTCCACAGAGCTCTGGTCTTTTCTTAGCAAATGCTTGGAAATCTTCTATTTTGTTGAATGCCCATACTTTCCCCTGGAAGTATATAGTCAGTTTTGCTGGGTAGTTGATTCTTGGTTGGAGACCCAGCTCTCTTGCCTTTCTAAATATCGTGTTCCATGCTTTGTGGTCTCTTAGTGTGTTAGCCGCTAAGTCATGTGTGATCCTTATGGGAGCCCCCTTATATCTGAAGCTCTTCTTCTTGGCTTCTTGTAGGATTTTCTCCTTTACTTGGAAGCTCTTGAATTTGGCAATTACATTCCTAGGCGTTGTCTTTTGGGGATTTAGTATAGAGGGTGTTCTATGAACCCTTTCTATTTCTATTTTTGCCCCCTTGCTCCAGAACGTGGGGGCAATTTTCTTTTATAATCTCCTTAGAATAATATCGAGTTTGTTGTTTACTTCTGGTTTTTCTGGGAGACCGATAATTCGGAGATTTTCTCATCTCCCTCTGTTCTCCAGGTCTGTGACCTTCTCAGTGAGATATTTTATGTTTTCTTCTAATTCATTAATTATTTGGGTTTGCTTTATTGATTCTTGCTGTTTTATCATCTCACTTTCTTCGAGGTGCTTAATTCTGGTCGTTAGGGACTGGTTTTGCTTTTCAGCTTTGTCTGCCCTTCTATTGGATGCTTCGAGTTCTTTTTCCAATTGAGCAGTCTTATCTGTCAGACAGGTGATCTCTTTCTCCCATTTTTCTTTCCAGGTTTCCATCTTTTGGATAAGTTCCAGTTTGAGATCTTCCAGAGCTTGTTGATAGTTTCCATTTTGGGAGGCATGTTCTGATTTTTTTTGGATTTCCTCCTCATTCTCCTCTTTTCCTTGGGTACTTCCACCATAAAAGTTTTCATTAGTCACTTTTTTTCCCTTTCTTCCTGGAGGCTTGATTTTGGGCCATGTGAGCCATCCCTTTGGTGGTTTTATTCCCCTTTCCTTTTTGGTATGGGATCTGGGTTATATGGGTGGTTTTTCTGTGAATTTAGGTTGCTTCAGACTAGTTCTTCCCAGCCTCCGAGGTTTCTTAGAGTGCTGGGTTCCTGATCTCAGCCACACTGCCCAGGTGTTCAGCTCCGCCCAGATAATCAGTGAGTGATCTGCGCCTGGTGCTCAGCCCCACCAGGATGTTCAGCGCAGCCCGCCCCCAAGTACAGCTCCGTGCTGGATTCTCCAGGGAAACCTCCCTGAGACGCCTTATCCTGGCAGTCCCCAGATCCCAAGGACCCTGGAGTGCCCCCCCAGACAGAGACGCTCCCCACTCACTCGCTGTCCCGGTGAGCACTCAGGTAGCTCACTCTGGTTTAGTGGGGGAGGTGGGGTGGGGGAAGGGCGGCTCAGTTCACTTTTCTGTGCAAGCTTTTCCTTCTTATTTTAGTGTGGAAATGTTCAAGCCCCACATACCTTTGCCTCTGTGGGGTACTGGGGAGTCCTTCTGTTCCTCCAAAGGTGATTTTATGCTCCTTTGATGTAGTCTATTTCGTTTGGTGCCGGGGAGAGGAAGCGTGTGGCGTCTAGATTGCAGCCATGATTCAAGGTAACATGTTTCTTATCTTAAAATTACTCTCAAAAGGAATTTAAATTTTGCATTTTAGAATAATACATTCCCCCCTATGGAAGATGTTGAGAAATATAGGGATCACTTAGCGATGTATGACTGAGTTATGAGGTATTTGAATCAATTGTCAAGAGAAATAAAAAATATCAAAAGAAATCCAAATAAAAGAGAAAAAAAATTTCTGGATTAAATATAAAATATTGAAGTCTTATGTGTAAAAATTCTAAGTAAAGGAAAAATAAACCTATAACAGGTCCTAGAATCAGGGCCCAATTAAAGTGATTTATGCAGCTTATGCACTTACCCAATTAGTAGGAAAGTTTGCCACACTATGAAAGACAGAAAAGGGACTAGATTTTTGTGTGATAACAGTTCTTTGGTCTGATTTTTATATTCACTCTCAGAGATAGGGGGAGCCAGGATGATCACCAAACATTGGTACTTCTCTGGGTATGTATCAGACACAAGGAGTATGATACAAGGATGTCCTGCATTTAACACCTGCTAAACTGCTACAACCTCAAATCTCACACATGATCAAGACCTTGAGCTCTTTGCACAGAATGTCATCAATCCATGTAGGATTGGTTTGGTCTCTATGACTTTGTGCTCGATTAACACTATGCACGTAGTTTTGTGCTTCTTTGTCACTGTGCAACAGTTCTTTTTGTATTCCCTTCTCCTGGAATCAGACACAATCATTAAGCAAAGCTCCATAATTTTTAAACAACCAATGACATCATTTGTATAGTCTAAAGCTTCTTGGGTATGCATTGAAATTAGGGCAAATGTATTTTAAACTTATATTACTGCAAAATCAAAAAAGTTAAAGAAAAATCTTCTCACTACTGGTGATATGTGCTTCAAATACAAAAGGAGATGAAAAATAAAACTCAAATACTATATTACACTTGCAAGGAAAAAATAATCATAAAAAAGTTTTAAAATAAGAAATATATAGCTTACAATCAGTGACACACTATGTCAACCAAGGAAAGATAGAATACAAAGGTTTCTAAAGCAAAGAATGAGATCCATTTCTTTGTTAACTTGATCATGATCCATGGTGTGAGTGCAAATGATTTTTACAAAGTAATTTTTTTTTATAAAGAACAGTAGTACAGTAGGTAATGCACATTCAAGAAGTATCAAAATCCCCAAAGTTATAATAGCCCATTTAATGACAATAGCAAACAAACCCACTATCATATTTTTCATGAGTTACTGTATATTTTTAAAAACCTATGAAGTAATGGATTCTTGTCTATTTTTTCAGGTGTAGCAATCTTTAAACCTTGGCTCTGAGTTATTTTTAAAAAGTCTTATTAATGCTATCACTACAAAAATGGGGCAGATGAGTCTAGAAAAAAATAACAAACCTCTGTACTGTTGATTTTGGGTCTAAAAAGTCACCAAGAATCGAAATAATCCTGGTGGAAGGATAGAGTAAGCAGAAGAGTTACATATAAGAAATGCTACCTCTTGGGAGCCATCTAGGGGTACCAAGTCCTAGTAACAACTTCCCAACTCTCTGGTATGGGACTGTGATATGTCCCATCCATTTACATTTTTACAAATGCTGAGGTTGGGATATAATTGCACTTCATTTCAGTTGCTAAAATGGATACTTTTCTTCTTGTTACAAATAACTCAGAGGCAGGAAAGATGATCAGTAAGAGCTATTGAAAAAAAAATCTAAATATCAAATCTGAAGACCCCTTAAAATCAATTTGATATATTTAGCTCATTAAATTTTCCAAAGGTTGTTAAACATGTTGATGGAGTCCATTATAAAAATTAAATCTCTAATAAAAATATTATATTTTAAAAGATTTATTAATGATCACTAGAAATAAAGAAATAAATTCAAAATAAAAACCATGTGCCCATGGCTGATCAGCCAATCAAACACCTGCCTTACCACCACCAAGCTTAGGGACAGGAAGTACAAGACAGGAAGTAAAGAAGTGGGACCTTCTATGTCCCTGCCTAGTATACCCTATCTACAGGAAGTATGTAATGACAGGAATTCAGTGGGCTCCTGGGAAATGTAGTTCTTTTTTAGGGTAACAGATTTTCAATTATTCACCATCCATCATCTATGTGGCAATTAACAAAGGCAAAATGGAAGAAAAAGAAAAATGGAAGAAAAAGCTGTTTATGGGCTTTTACAGTGATACTTGTTCAGTAGTCATAGGGGAAAGGTAACAGAATATTTTTAATAGCTAAAACACAGTAGATTAAAATGATTCAGTGTAACAATCATATTGATCAGATTAATAGTAGTAGTCTCTTGGGTAGCTGAGAATGATGATCAAAGATACTTGTGTGTGAAATAGATTTAAGTGGAAAAGTCGGTGCACAGAGACAGTCCCACTCTCTTGGAGTTGGAAGGCTGGGTCCAGTGGCACAAAAAGTCATTATACCTGGAGACTTCCTCAGCTGCATTGGGTGGCCATGTTGTCCTTTGTGCTCCAACATGCCCTAAGCATTCCACAGTTCCTTGCTGTATCACCATCTCAGCCATTGAAACTTCTTGTTGTTTTCTTCCACCTGTTCCCCCGAAGCAGTCTTCACATGCTGGGTGAACAAAGCCCTGGTTCACCAGGGGTCGACGATGACCCGATGGCTATCCTCACAAGGTTTAGCCAGCCTGTTGAAGCCCTTGCCCGGGGTGTGGCCACTGCCGCATGTTAGCAGCTACTGGGAGTCACAAGTGAGAGCTGGGTGTCAGGTGGGGTCAGAGGCTGGAGAGCTGCCCTAGAAGGGCATGACAAGCCCTCCATACCAAGGTGCTACCCCTCCTGAACACCCCATACACCCCGATCAGATAAATATATGAACTTAAAACAACAAAATTAAATCTTAAAGCAGATAATCAGCAAAATATAATAAGATACAGAGACTTTTATAAAAAAAAATGGAGTCTGAAAAAGCTTAACAATTTCACCATCAGACTCTTTAAAGTTCCTTTCTCTATCCATTCAGATTCCTTTTGTCACATTTCTGGGATCTCCCATAGTGAGGAAGAATTCATCTCTGTGCATAGTGTGGAGGAATCCCAAATTGGATGAATCTTAGAGACTGGGTAGGCCCAAATGGCAAGGAGTTGTAGGGAAATGAATTTCTCCCCTGAATTTCTAGCAAAATAATTGAAAGTACCAGTGCACTCAGGAATGATAGGAAGAAAAAGCACCCTAAACCTGGAAGCTGTTTGAAATAGGTAATACACTGCTCTTTCATAGAGTGAGACATGCTTGCCATTTTACTTTCTGTTTGGAAGAGTAACTTTCTTTCCCCTTCCCTATGGCATAAAACACTAGGGACCAGCTTGCTTCCTCTGACACAAGGATTGGGAGTTAAGAGGCTAAGTGTTGCCTAAGGAAAACACACCCCAGTTTTTACTAGCTGCCCAGAGAGCTGCTCCAAGAACTCCCAGTTTGTGAGTTCTGAATAAATGGCAGGAGGTACCAGCAGTACCAAAAGGAACAGCAACATCAGCCAGTGCTGGGGCCCTGGGCTGGGGTCAGGGCTGTGGTTGCAGGAGCAGGAGACTGTCCCCTATAAAAATTAAAATTAATCTCAAATAATAAAAAAATTATATTTAAAGAGATTTATTAATGATCATTAGAAATAAAGGAATAAAAAGGTAACAAATATAACAAACAAACAAACATGTGCCCATGGCCAATCAGCCTGTTCAATAACCACCTACCACCACCATGGTTGCCAACAGGAAGCAAAGAGGCCAGGACCAGCAACTCCACTACATAATACGCTCTGTGTACAGGAAGTACATAATGACAGGATGTCAGTGGGTTCCCAGGAAATGTAGTTTTTAGGAGAACAGATTTCGAATTATACACCCCTAATTGGTTTTGTTCTTTTCCCTTTTATTTCATTATTCCTGGATTGTTGTATTTTCCCCTTATAAGAATATAGGTATCTTTAATCTGTTATGTTTGTCATGATGCATTGGGGAGACTGGTATCCCAAAGGATTACAGGGGGAATGTAGGTTTTAATGTGTTGTGGTGGGGAACTGCATCCACCAAAGTACCTCAGGGGCCCCTCCCTACTACTTCCTGGTGTGGGATTGGTCTTGAATTGAACCAACCCCATGCTAGGGAGGGGCCACACACCCCTACTTTGAGGCACAGGATTGGTCTCTATAAGGATTAATCCCATGCCTAGGTGGCAACTTTGAATCTAACTAAATTCAAGGTTAAGGGAGTTAGTTAATTTCAGCTGGGGGAAATTCTAGTTTTTCTTACTTTATTAAAGTCAATAATATAAAGAGTTTTTTATTTTAAATCATTTCAGATATTTATTATAATTTATTACATATTTATAAAAAATCATACAAACCATGCATATTATGTTATACATATGTTACATATCATTTTATACATAAAAATAAGAATAAATTGTAACTCAAAAATATTTTTTAAAAATTTACAAACATTTCAGAAATTAGGAAATTGTTATAAACAGGTTAAATCACACTATTTCATTCAACACATTTTAAACACCCTTTTTTTATAATGAGAGTTTGTTTTACATTCTTGAACTCAGGGAATTACCAGAAGGATGTTATATTTCCTTTCTACAAAGGAATTGCTGACAAAAATACAAAAAAAATGACTCAGATTTCTATGACATTTTCTAATTTTCAAACTTGTAATTCATAGCATGTCTAAAATGGATTTGACCTATAATCATTCTCTACCATTTCCTCCTTGCTTTCACCTTTATTCAGTTACATTTCTTTTTTTTAATAATATTTTATTTGATCATTTCCAAGCATTATTCATTAAAGACAAAGATCATTTTCTTCCCCCCACCCCCCATAGTCGACGTGTGATTCCACTGGGTATCACATGTTTTCTTGATTCCAACCCATTGCCATGTTGTTAGTATTTGCATTAGAGTGTTCGTTTAGAGTCTCTCCTCTGTCATGTCCCCTCAACCACTGTAGTCAGGCAGTTGCTTTTCCTTGGTGTTTCTACTCCCACAGTTTGTCCTCTGCTTATGGATAGTGTTTTTTCTCCTAGATCCCTGCAGATTTTTCAGGGACAGTACACCACCACTAATGGAGAAGTCCATTACGTTCAATTATACCACAGTTCATTAGTCTCTGTATACAGTGTTCTCCTGGTTCTGTTCCTCTCGCTCTGCATCACTTCCTGGAGGTCGTTCCAGTCTCCATGGAATTCCTCCACTTTATTATTCCTCTTTGCACAATAGTATTCCATCACCAACATATACCACAATTTGTTCAGCCATTCCCCAATTGATGGGCATCCTATCGTTTTCCAGTTTTTGGCCACCACAAAGAGCGTAGCTATGAATATTCTTGAACAAATCTTTTTCCCCATTATCTCTTCGGGGTACAAAGGGTAGACATTCTTTTATCACCCTTTGGGCATAGTTCCAAATTGCCCTCCAGAATGGTTGGATCAGTTCACAACTCCACCAGCAATGAATTAATACCCCTACTTTGCCCCATCCCCTCCAGCATTCATTACTTCCTTTGCTATCATGTTAGCCAGTCTACTAGGTGTTAGGTGATACCTCAGAGTTGTTTTGATTTGAATCTCTCTGATTATAAGAGATTTAGAACACTTCTTCATGTGCTTATTAATAGTTTTGATTTCTTTATCTGAAAACTGCCTATCCATGTCCCTTGCCCATTTATAAATTAGAGAATGGCTTGATATTTTGTACAATTGATTTATCTCTTTATAAATTTGAGTAATTAAACCTTTGTCAGAGGTTTCTATGAAGATTTTTTCCCAGTTTGTTGTTTCCCTTCTGATTTTAGTTACATTGGTTTTGTTTGTATAAAAGCTTTTTAATTTAATGTAGTCAAAATTATTTATTTTACATTTTGTGATTCTTTCTATGTCTTGCTTGGTTTTAAAGTCTTTCCCCTCCCAAAGGTCTGACATGAATACTATTTTGTGTTTACCCAATTTACTTATGGTTTCTTTCTTTATGTTTAAGTCATTCACCCATTTTGAATTTATCTTGGTGTAGGGTGTGAGGTATTGATCTAATCCTAATCTCTCCCACACTATCCTCCAATTTTCCCAGCAGTTTTTATGAAATAGTGGATTTTTGTCCCAAAAGCTGGGATCTTTGGGTTTATCGTATACTGTCTTGCTGAGGTCGCTTGCCCCCAGTCTATTCCACTGATCCTCCTTTCTGTCTCTTATCCAGTACATAATTGTTTTGATGACTGCTGCTTTGTAATATAGTTTGAGGTCTGGGACTGCAAGGCCCCCATTATTTGTGTTTTTTTTTTTCATTATTTCCCTGGATATCCTAGGTCATTTGTTCTTCCAAATGAACTTTGTTATGGTTTTTTCTAAATCAGTAAAGAAATTTTTTGGGAGTTCAATGGGTATGGCACTAAATAAATAAATAAGTTTGGGTAGGATGTTCATTTTTATTATATTGGGTTGTCCTATCCATGAGTAGTTAAATGTTTTTCCAATTGCTCAAGTCTAGTTTTAGTTGTGTGGAGAGTGTTTTGTAGTTGTGTTCATATAGTTCCTGTGTTTGTCTCGGGAGATAGATTGCTAAGTATTTTATTTTGTCTGAGGTGATTTTGAATGGGATTTCTCTTTCTAGTTTTTGCTGCTGAGCTGTGTTGGAGATATATAGAAATGCTGATGACTTATGTGGGTTTATTTTGTATCCTGCAACTTTGCTAAAGTTGTTGATTATTTCAATTAGCTTTTTGGTTGAATCTCTAGGATTCTTTAAGTAGACCATCATGTCATCTGCAAAGAGCAATAGCTTAGTCTCCTCCTTGCCTATTTTGATGCCTTCAATTTCTCTTTTTTCTCTAATTTCTACTGCTAGTGTTTCTAGTACAATGTCAAATAGTAGAGGTGATAATGGGCATCCTTGTTTCACTCCTGGTCTTATTGGGAATGCATCTAGTTTATCCCCATTGCAGATGATATTAGCTGATGGTTTTAGATATATACTGTTTATTATTTTTAGGAACGATCCTCCTATTCCTATGCTTTCTACTGTTTTTAATAGGAATGGATATTGTATTTTATCAAAGGCTTTTTCTGCATCTATTGAGATAATCATGTGGTTCTTGTTGGTTTGCTTGTTGATGTGGTCAATTATGTGGATGGTTTTCCTAATATTGAGCCAGCCCTGCATCCCTGGTATAAATCCTACTTGATTATGTTGGATGACCCTTCTGATCACTTGTTGGAATCTTTTTGCTAGTATCCTATTTAAGATTTTTGCATCTATATTCATTAGGGAGATTGGTCTATAATTTTCTTTCTCTGTTTTTGACCTGCCTGGTTTTGGAATCAGTACCATGTTTGTGTCATAAAAGGAGTTTGGTAGAACTCCCTCTTTGCTTATTATGTCAAATAGTTTGTATAGTATTGGGATTAACTGTTCTCTAAATGTTTGATAGAATTCACTTGTGAATCCGTTGGGCCCTGGGGATTTTTTCTTAGGGAGTTCTTTGATGGCCTGTTGGATTTCATTTTCTGATATGGGATTATTTAAGAATTCTATTTCTTCTTCTGTTAGTCTAGGAAGTTTGAATTTTTGTATATAGTCATCCATATCACCTAAATTGGTGTATTTATTGCCATATAATTGGGCAATGTAATTTTTAATGATTGCCTTAATTTCCTCTTCATCGGAGGTGATGTCCCACTTTTCATCTTTCATGCTGTTAATTTGCTTTTCTTCTTTCCTATTTTTATTTAGATTGACCAGTACTTTGTCTATTTTGTTTGTTTTTTCAAATTATCAGCTTCTTGTCTTATTTATTAAATTGGTAGTTCTATCACTTTCGATTTTATTAATTTCTCCCTTAATTTTTAGGATTTCTAGTTTGGTTTTCTGCTGGGGTTTTTTAATTTGATTGCTTTCGAGTTTTTTTATTTGCAATTCCAATTGATTGATCCCTGCTCTCCCTAGTTTGTTAATTTATGCACTCAGGGATATGAATTTACCTCTGATTACTGCTTTAGCTGCATCCCAAAAGGTTTGAAAGGATGTCTCACCATTGTCATTTTCCTCGAAATTTTTAATTGTTTCTATGATTTCTTCTCTAACTAAACGATTTTGTATTGTTTTAGTTTCCAATTAGTTTTTGATTTGTTTTTCCACGTACCATTACTGATTGTTATTTTTATTTCCTTGTGATCTGAAAAGGCTGCATTTATTGCTTCTGCTTTTCTCCATTTGTATGCCATGTTTCTGTGACCCAGTGTATGGTCAATCTTTGTGAATGTGCCATGTGGTGCTGAGAAGAAGGTGTATTCCTTTTTGTCCCTATTTATTTTTCTCCATATGTTTATTAATTCTAATTTTCTAAGATTTCATTCACTTCTTTTACCTCTTTCTTATTATTTTTTGATTTGATTTATCTAAATTTGATAATGGTTGGTTCAAGTCTCCCACTAACATGGTCAGTTACTTTTCTAACTGTATTATAACTAAGCTAGTTAAAAAAAAAAAACAATACAGGGCCCCTAGAAAAGTAAAAATTCTCTTTGAAAATATAGACCAGATTCTTAATGTAAAGGACAGTATCATTTATTATCTTAGTATTCTTAATGCCTAGCAGAAAACCTGACACACATACTTAACAAGCATTTAAATAATTATTGGTCTGTGTATACCTTTACATGTTCTTCAAGGCTATGTTGTTTTGTTTTGTTTTCAAAAATCATATTCACAGCTTCCAGAGCTCAACTACAAAAATAAAAGGTCAAACTTCAGCAGAGAATTCCTGTTCCCATGGAAACTGACAATGACTTAGCAAAATAAAGCAGATACTTGTAAATAATCACGTTTCCCAAAAGTCATTGGCTTCTCTTGATAAATGTAATGTTCTTACATTCTTCCCAGAGGGTGAATGCATTGATTCTCCTGGAACTAAAAATTTTCCAAGATGCTAATCATAAATCTGACTTCACGTGGTTAGGAAATATCTGTTTCTTTCTATACATATCTGCAAAATTTCTCCAAGGTAACCCATGTTAAAACAAAAACATTTTCAACAAATGGTTTCAACAAACTGGTTGATTGATAAGAGGGGAGAAAAAAGGTGTTAGTGAATAAAATTAATGAATGTTGTCTTGATTATTTCTCTTCAAGAATGAACTGAGATTGTCTCTGGAAACTAACGAGACATTATTTTCCTAAGTGATGAGTATTTTTATTTCTTTGTCAAGTGAGGAGTAATTGGCTTCGGGTTTTTTGTTTTTTTTCTGCAGTCTTCAGCCTTTTTCATTGAAGCACATAAGGGATTCTTAATAAAGTTGTATGAGTCTTAAAAAGACTTTGAAGACAAATGCATTAGCTCAATCATTCTTATTTCAATATTTCAAGGAAGCAAAATTTCTTTGATGCCAAGTGCTCCCTATATAAGAGCTGATTACAAGTAAATCCATCAATCACAGTCCTTTTGAATGAATGTAGCTAACATATCCTTCATCTAGGAGTCAAGCTTCTGGTGGTAATCTTCTTCAAACTTATTCATTAAGTATTTATAAGCACCTAATGTATAACAAACATTGTGTGAAACCCTGAGGATACAAAGAAGGGCAAAAGGCAGTCCTTTCCCTAAGGAGCTCACAAGATGTTATACTTATCTTGGATAAAAAGCATCTATTTTATACTAGTTGTGTATTCAGAGTCTTCCCAATTAGACCTACATTGCATAGAAATAATATTTAAGTTCAAACATATTATTCTTCTCCAGGCCACATACTGAGCTTTTTTCTGCCATTGTCCCACCAGATATTATCATAATTTCAGTTTTTCTTTTATTTATTATTTCTCTTTTGGAATATAAGCTCCTTGGAAGCAGAGATTATCCTTATTTGTAGTTATAATTGTATCACAGATGCTTAGTAAGTGCTTAGCACATAGTAGACATGATAAATGTCTCACCACTGACTGACAAAAACACCTTTTTTAATTTTGTCAATAAAGATCATAGGTAACAGTAGGTTTTATATTGTAAGAAAACATGGAAAATAATCCATTTTTATGTAGCAGTGGATATAAAAGATAATATTCTATTTTAAATATATTTTATACCAATAGTTCTAAGCCTTAATTTATCATTCACAGTCTGAAGAAAAGAACCATATGAAACATATATTATGAGTAGTGATTTGAAGTTCATCATAATGAGATATAACCTTCTTATAATAATATTGTAAAGTAAAGGAAAAATTTTGGTTATATGTCTGGGATATTTGGGGATACCTTAAAAAAACTTTTCTCATGTCAACTACAATAACATTTAGAAAACAAAATTGAAATCTCCCTTGCATAGGCTATAGGAGCCTAAAAATACCTCTTGACCAATCTGAAACATCTGAGTATGATATCGAATCTTCCTCATTCTTTTTCTCCTCTCCAGCTTACATCTTAAACTTATTCTTTCTTTCACATTATTTTATACACTGCCTCATCTATCAAGCCCTAGTTTTAAAAATCAGAAATAAAGTTAATAAAGAGATTGCCAGGGCATCAATATGGGAAGACAAAAAAAAGTTATTCAGACTATTCCATGAAAACTAGAGAATTCTTTCAGATGGAAAGACATAAGCATGAAAGACCAAAACCATTTTTCATATTCTCAATTGCTAAACAAAAATTTTAAGTGAAAACAGTTTTTTACTCATTTTGGAAAAGCTGGTTGATATCCTTCTCCAATTTTTCAGCCCTTCTTAAACTTTAGTGCCCAGAGATGAACACAATACTTCAGATAAGATCTGAGTGGGACAGAGTGGAACTAGAACATTTCTATTACTGGAATCTATGCTCCTTTATAATGTAGTTCAAGATTGCATCAACTGTTTTGGCTGCCACATCATACTACTGACTCATATTCAGATTGCAATTCACTAAGTCCAGAATCTTTTTTCAAAACAATTGCTATCTAAATGAATATTGCAGAGTAATCTACTTTTGAAACTATTTTTATGGACCCAAGTATAAAATCTTATATTTCTCTCTGTTGGATTTCACTTTTCTAGATTCAGCTTAATGATATAACCTCTATAATCCTTTTTAATCCTTACACTATCATGTAGTATCATGACATGAATGCTGGAGGGGACTGCTCTCTTTCCCCTCTCCACTGAACTTGGGGATATTTGTCTCACTACTTGCCCCTCTGCCCAGTAGTCCAATGGGGGTGCTTTCTCCCTACCCTGTCTGGAGTAAGGAAGCAGTTCACATGCAACATGAAGGTACAGTTTAGGCATGTAGTCTCTAAAAGTTTCACCATCACTGATGTAGTATATTAACTAACTCTCTCAGCTTTATTTTTTGTCTTATTACATTATCGAGCATGTCAATTACAATAATGAATAATAATGATGATAATGGACACCCTTACTTCACATCTGATCTTATTTGGAAGACTTCTATTTTATCTCCTTTTTAGATGCTTACTCTTCTTTTTGGATAGATAACACTTATTTATACCTATGCTTTCTAGATCTTATTTTTATTTAGTGCTATTTTTTCAAAAGTTGTTTTTCTGCATCTATTGATAAACTCAATAAGTTTTGTTGTCATTTATATAGTAAATTATGCTTAAATTTCTGGAATGAAACCTACATGGTCATTGTTTAGGGTCTTTGTGATATATTTGTTGTAACTTCTTTCCTTGTGTTTCATTTAAAATGTTGACATCATTTTTCTTGAGAGATATTGGTAAATCATTTCCTTTCTTTGTTTTTGCTTTCCTTGATTTATGTAGCAAACCAACAATTGTTTCATTAAAAGAATGTAGAAAGATTTTTTAATAATTTGAATGGTATTGGATATAGTTGTTTTTCAAAAGTTTAGAAAAATTTGCTAGTAAATCCTTTTGTTCCTAGGCTGAAAAAATATCTCACCTAAATTTTTGTTTGCTATACTATTCTAGAATTTGGATTGATTTATTGTTTTAAAGTTCTTTGGAAAAGAATTTTGGGAGAGTTTGACTAGAATTCTTCCCCTTTGTCCTTCTCCATCTTTTCTTCACCATCTTGGTCTGACCTTGCCACAGATTTATTTTAATGCTATAATCATGCAGCTACCCTTTTTCTACTGCTATTGTTCATGGTGATTAGAGGCCTATAGCATTCATTCCTGGGAAATTATAAGTGACTGGAAGTTCTACAAAATATTTAAAATATGTAGTTGTCTATCTTTCAAGACAGTGATAGTAATTATATTTATTCAAATTCATAATAATTTTGAATGAAATAAATATGCATCTAAATGATTGCAGAAATGGTAATTATGCTAATATAATAAAAATGATAATTCTACCTAAATTTATTTATATACTCAGTATAATTTATATCATATAAATGTTGTCTGCCATTATAAATGACTTTATATAAAATTAGAGAAAATAATAATGTAATTCAACTAGTGGAACAAAACTTCAAGAATCTTAATGGATATGATGAAAAAAAGAATAAGAAAGGAGATTTGGCATTATTAGCACTCACAATATGACAAGACCTGCTCAACAAATTACTCCTAGGTTGATAAACCAGGATGAGAGAAATAATTCTGGGATTATAGAAGGATCAAACTGACAGACTGATAGACAGAGTAGAGTCTTCTTGCTGATCAGTAACAAAATTTAATGATTTGGGGTACATACATACTTTATAGGGTAAATGATGTAGGCTAAGGGATTTTGTAGGGCAATGGTTAGTAATGATTTACAAGATAGAGATATAGATTACCTTAGTGGTTCTAAACAGAGTTTTCTATAGGTGATAATTCAATATGTCAATGTGTAATCATCTGAGTTCCTCATAGAATTCCTGCATCAGTAATTTTTTGGCAGGACATTTAGTATTTGAGGAGGAGTTTGATTGAGTTTTCATGCGGGGGGGGGGGGCAAACTATATGTCTGACTACTTTTAAACAATTGCTGTGATTTTACTGGGACCTACTCTCACTACTGGGGGCTAGAATAATATATTAAGAAATAATAGTCATCAAAACTCTTTTGTGCAGTTTAAAAAATTAAAAAGGTGATCTGTAAAAAAGGATAGGCATATCAGATCCATAAACAGATTTAAATAGCATAGTGCCAGTAAACTCAAGGACTGTGACTACTGAGTTAATGACTAACTATTCTAGAACAACTGGAAAGTAGTATTGAAGAAATTAGGTTAAGGTTAAGAATAGATATTGCAGAAATTGGGTAATTAGGTTAAGAATAACAACTTGTACCATATACCACAATAAGTTCTAAAATAATACACATAATAATAATATAATAATTAAGCATTTTGAGAAAGTAGTGGAGGAGAAGCAAACCATTCTTTCCAACAGTCCTCTCAAAACAACTGTGAAATAATGCCTAGGCTGAATTCTAGAGCTATCAAGTCAAAAAGAAGTAAGGGGAAATCAGTACAAGTCTGGGATATTAAGGTTAGGGGTGATACAGATTATGGAAATACTATCTATTAATCTTGGATATGGCAATAGCAAGAGCAGAGGCTGTTGGTACTTTCAAGTTACCTGGTAAGATAATATAGCAACTTTTCAGAAAGAGACTACAAGGTACCCTGGTGCTTAGGTCCAGAATGTTATATTTATTGGGAAAGGAAATGGGGAGGATATGAAACAAATGGAGGATAAAGGGAGGTTTATATGGGGGTAAGGAGTAGTTGAGGGGAGAGAGGGAATATTGCTCGGTGAAGCAAAGGAGAAAGATGCCCCCTGCTGAGAGGAAGCAACAGGGGTCCGATTAAGGACTGTTTGTCCTGGAATGACTGAACTGAAGTTCAGTTCCCTCTATGACCAGAAAAGATAGTCCACTTATCTGACTACAAATTCAAATTATATAAAGTTTAATAACCAGTTGGGATTGGAGTTTTTCCCTCGACTTCAGAGTTGAGGCCAGGCCCCTGAAGCTGGCGGAGGTTTTCTTCCATTTCTGTCTACTCTATATCAGTCCTACTTTGTCTAATTCAGAATCTTAGCAGTTGACAGAAAGCAAATAAGAACAGTTCTGACTTTCAGAAGAGATTGGGCCTGAATCTTCAGGCTGAACCAAGACTCTTCTTGCCACTCCAGACTGGTTGAACAAGCTCCACCTTCCTCCAACACCAGGAAGCAAGTCAAAAACCCCAGCAGGAAGGAAGTGCTAGTCACAAGACCCAACTGCCAATCCCAGTTGCCCATTCCCCCATCAACTGTCAGTCTTGTTTCCTTTCCACAAGAATCAGGAGATGTTTTGAAACTCCATCAGTTCTATCCTCTTCTGGGTCCCAGTTGCAAGACAGAGGGAAGTTCTTATAGTCACAAGGAAGCAAGAAATAATATGTCTTGCAGCTAGGGGCAGGAAACTCTCCAAAGATCAAAGAGTTGACCAAGACAGCAATGAATATGTCACTTCCCAGATTATACAACCTTGGAAATGCCAAAATTAGTTCTAAAAATCAGAAATGACTCCAAAAAAAGTGCAAAGACCCCCAAATGTTCAGAGTGTGCTCCCCAGCAAAAAAAAGAAAGGGAAAAAAAGCTAAATGAAATTAAACAAACAAACAAACAAAAAACAATATCCAGAGAATAAAATTAAATTTTAATATAAAGTTCAAAGTTTTAAAATGAGTTGAATTAAAAAAACCTAACCATAAAAAGATATTAGACTTATTTTTTTTTCAAAGTAAAATAAGAGTGGCACAAGAAAAATTGGAAAAAGATATGAGAATGATGCAAAAAAAAGGGGGCAGCTGGGTAGCTCAGTGGTTGAGAGACAGGCCTAGAGATGAAGAGGTCCTGGTTTCAAATTTGGCTTCAGAAACTTCCTAGATGTGTGACCCTGGGCCAGTTACTTAACCCCCATTGCTTAGCCCTTACCACTCTTCTGCCTTAGAACCAATACTTAGTATTGATTCTAAGGTGGAAGGTAAAAGTTAAAAAAACAAACAAACAAACAAAAAGAAATAAATTATCAGGTTGGTAAAAGAGGACCAAAAATGCTAAAAAAAAATTAAAAACCAAATTGTTCAAATGGAAAAGGAGTTACAGAACTCACCAAAGAAAATAATTCCTATTATACTAGAATTAAGCAAGACATCTATTTAAGATACTCTCGATAATATGTTTTTTTTTTCTGTTTCAGTTTTTTGCTTCCCTTTTAATCTTGGCAACATTTGTTTTATTTGTAAAAAAATTCAATTTGATGAATGTTACATTTATATTTACATTCATGATGAATGGAGTATCACTTTACATCTCTTTTTTCTGGACTTTGCATGTAATATATAAAAATGCTGATGATTTATGTGGGTTTATTTTATATCCCTCTACTTTGCTAAAATATTTGGTCGTTAGGATTTTCTATGTAGATCAGCATGTCATCTACCAAGAGAGATAGTTATATTACTCCTTTGCCCATTCTGATTCCTTCCATTTTTTTTCATTTCTTAATATTTCAATAATTTCCAATATTATGACAAATAATATTGCTGATAATGAGTATCCTTGATTCACTTCTGATTTTTTGGAAAACTTTCCTTATTTTTCCTATTTGCTAATTGTTTGAGATTGTTACTTTTTTTTATTATTTTAAGAAAACAATCCATTTATACCTATGTTTTCCATTGTTTTAAATAGGAATGAGTTTTGTATTTTGTCAAAGGTTTTTGCTTCACCTATTGCTATAATCATATAGTTTTATTACTTTTGTTATTAGTATAATCAATTATCTTGATAGTTTTCCTTTAGTAAACCATCCCTGAATTGCTGATATAAATCCTATTTACTCAAAATGTATAATATTTGTGACATATTGTTGTCTAAAAGGTAATATTTTATTTAGCGTTTTTGATTCCATAAGCATGAATGAAATTGGAGTATAATTTCTGTCTTTGTTTTAACTCTTCCTAGTTTAATTATCAGCATCATATTTGCTTCATAAAAGAAATTTGGTAAAATTTTTTCTTTTCTTGTTATTTCAAATAATTTATTTAATACTGGTAATTGTTAAAATGTTCAAGATAATTCCTTTTTTATTACATCTACTTTTTTCTTAGGAAGTTTAGTTATGTAATGTTAAATTTCTTTCTCTTAAATAGATATATTAAGATCTTCTATTTCCTCCTCTGATAGTCTAGTCCATTTATATTTATAAGTATTCTTTAATTTCTCTTACATTGTTAAATTTGCTTACATATAATTAAGGAAAATCATTCCTAGTGATTGCGTTAATTTCATCTTCATTGGCAATATATTGGTTCTTTTCATTTTCAGTGCTAGTGATTTAGTTTTTTCTTTCTTTTTTTATTATCTTAAATAATGGTTTATCCATTTTGTATATTTCTTCTTAAAACCAATTCTTAGAATTATTTATTAATTCAATGGGTTTCTAAATTCCATTTTATTGATCTCACCTTTAATTTTTTGAATCTCTAATTTGGTATTTAGTTGAGATTTGTTCTCATGCTATTCATTTTTGCTCTATTAGTATCTCTCATTTTAAGTGTATTCCTTGTAAACAACATATTGTTAGGTTTTGTTTTTTGATCTATTCTGTTTCTATTTCTGTTTTATGGGTAAATCCAATCCATTCACATTCAAAGTTATGATTATTGCATTTGTTCTGTGTTTCCTCTATTCCATTTTCCTTCTCTTTGCCCTTCTTATCCTCTCCTTTTGTTATATCCCTCCTTAGAAATTCAATTTCTTTTTTTCACTATTCCAATTCACACCCAATCTTAGAACTCCTCCCTTGTAATCTCCCCTTGCCCTCCAACTTCTATATCAACCCACCCTTTTAAGGTTTCCTCCTTCTTCCCTTCTCCCTTACCTTCTAGTTCTTATTCTTTCTGCCTTTCCAAAAGCTTCTTCCTTACTCCCCAACCATACCTTTCTATTTCTTTATATGAGTTTGATTCTAAAAATCCCTCCCTTTTCTTGTCCTAAGAGTTGCTCACTCATACCCTCTGTCTTACCCTCCTATTTCTTAATATGTACTCTTTTCTAAATAGTCCTCTATTTTCTTAACCCCCAGTTCACTTTTTTCTTAATCTGTCTTTTTTTTCTCTTTAGTTCATTAAGGGGAGTCTTAGTTCCTGACTTAGCCTATCCCTTTTCTGTCCTGTTTCTTTGTACATTAAGAAGACTTAAGATATTCTTCTATTGTTTATATTCTCTCTTTAATCCAGATCTGATGAAAGTATGTCTCTTCTACTGCCATCCCTCCATTTCTCCTCCTCCCCTTCTCTGTGACAGTTCTTCCACTCATTCCTTCTTTATATGAGATAATTGCTCCCTTTCACCTTTCTGCTTAATTTTGGTAGTTATTCTTCTCATTTACCTAGTTCAATTATTGTCTAATTTTTGGGTTCTTTTTATTTTACTTTGCATTAGATTGTATGTCTTTCCAAACTCAAAACATGAAGCATTCAGGCTTACCATAAAAAAAAAAAGACCTTCTAGCATTGATGGAAATGACACATTGTTATAAAAGAATATATCTAAGTTGTATATAACATTAGAAATTTTTTATTAGATTGCCTTTTATGTTGTTCAATTTATGTGTACTATTTCTCCTTGTCACTCCTTTTGTGATATTTCGATTGTGAAATGTTTTCTCACTTTTTGGCCTAAAGATTTACCTTGGAAACAAATGTTCAGATTATTAATTCATGATACTATTTCAAGATTTTTCTGTACTATGCCTGAGATAATGGACAATATTTATTTAATACAGTTTTCCTAGAGTGATTATTATTCAAAAACTTATTGGGTTTATTCTAAATTCACTGTGATATGCTCATATGTATGTCAGCAACTGTGTTTTTAAAGTGTTTATAGGAGAAGAGCACAGTACTTCAAAAGAGTAATAGTCAAGAAAACAGCATCATATGGATAGCATCTATCCCAAAGCTGTACATTTAAAGAGATGTTCAAAGATTTGCAGGTACAAAATCTGACCAAAATGCCACTTTACTTTGCATTTGAACAGCATAGTGCTTCAATGATTCTTTTAGGTATATAAAACAGTTGCAAAGATATCAATACTAACCATAAGACTGTAAAAAAAACATAACAGAACAATAAATCATTGTGTACATGCTTGAAGTTAGAGGTATAAAAAGTAGGAAAAAACATTTCCATTTCACCAAGTCAATATAAGGAATAATGAAACTAATTCATTTTAAAACTGCAAAGAACAAATAAAAAGATCCCTTATCCCAACTTGAATATAAAATTGAATGTAATTTATCTTTACACAATAATGTGCATTCTGAATGAAAAACTGCCCTAACAGCTTATGATTCATATATATATGCATATATATTTTTTATAACATGCAAATATATATGATCCAAGTATGATAGTTTTAGATATTAGTCTTAGTTTTTTACTTTAAAAAAAAACCAAGGCTTTGACAATGCCAAGTAATACTTTCATTTTGAAAACAAAATTTGCTCAAGGAAAAAAAAACAAATAATAATTATTCTAAGGTTGTTGGAGTAGGAGATACTTTCCATCAAATCTTAATTTGTGTAAATAGCCATTATATCATCTAAAGGAGAGAGCTCATAATCCATTTAGAAGAGGCTATCAATCTTTTATCTCTGCACTCTAGTCTTGATGATTGCATGAGAGCATCAGCATGCTAATCCTTTTGGACTCTTTTTTTTATGATTCTGTTCCCGATGTCAGGATATAGTATGCAAGATGAAAAAAGAAAATGCTGAAGTAAATAGAAACTCAATACCAATCTGTGTGAGACACGTCATAGCTGCTAAACACAAACTAAATAGTTTAAAGGGGAAAAGGAGCAGGAAATAGGGTCATGGACAGAGGTTGGAACTATGAGAAGATAGTAGAAATTAAGAGGAAAAGGAAGTCAAATGAGCCAGATGTTGAAAAATAGAAATGTTTTCTTTGAACAAAGGAAAAAAATACCCTTTGGAAATCTAAGTTTCATTTGAAATAAACAGAATCCATTTTTCCTCTAGAACATAGCCGTGAACTTATGGACCAGGAACTTTTACTCACAAATCTATTGCACACTATATATTTCTTTGCTCTTTGCTGTACAAGTTTATTTATTGGGGTAAAGTGTCATTGAATTCAAAAGTAGGAAGTAAATCTATTTTGTATTTCAAGAGACAAAGAAGAAATTAAAAAAAAAAAAAGATCTCCTAAGGAATTTAGATATGAGTTTAACAATTTGGCAAAATGAAGGATTCATGAGTATAAAACATTACATTAACTAGTCCATTTTGTTCTCTATTTCCAATTTTCAGTCCTTACCACCTTGTTACTTTCACACTGAACTTCACTTAGCAGATGCTGTACCACCTCCCTCTGGGGCAATTCTAAATCTAAATTAATTATGCTAATTAGCCCATGAAGTCTGACCTAATTAAATTTAACTACTTAATGCCTTTAATTCTCTACACTAACCTCAGGGAGGGCTTACCTTTTGGGTAAACTAGTAAGGAAAGATAAATACTCATCCTCAGTTTCCAGGCAATTTTTGTAGCTTCTAAGGGAACAAACAAACAAAACAGAAAAACAAAAGATATGTTCACCTATCTAGCAATTTTGCTTCTTGCAGCCATTGTTTTCCCAGACATTCCATGAAAATAGAATGAAAGAAAAAATGAAATCTCTGTCACCATCAATTATGTTCTCTCATGTTTTCTTCAGTCTTAACAAAATTTTAAAAAAATTTGCTAATCATGATGTATTATGGTTCCCCTATGTTAAATATGCTATCAGAATTTGTTCCAATTTTAATGTCTTCTGCAATCTCATTAAAAAACATATGCACAAATATTGTGTGAATTTTGAATGGAACTTTCTTAAAGAACTATTTTCGAGGGAATGAGAATGGGGAGAACATAAATATCAATCAAATTGATCAAATCAAATGAGTTTCACATTTTGTGGCACTTTGTTAGGTAAGTTATAACTGCTTCCAACAAAGTTCAGGAGGATTGGTTTAAAGAATCTAATTCAAGGTCACATTAAAAAGACTTCATTGAGAATAAAATCTTCAGCCAAAACTTTTGTAGAATCTTCTTTTAGAAATTCTATACTCTTACAAAGCTCAAGAAAAATAAAATACTTTATAACTAATTAAAAAACAAGCATTCCCTAACAGAGTCTCAAAACTGACAGTGGGACAAAGGGGCATATTGTAGAATAAAGCATGGTAGACCACCCTGCTATCAATATAGATATTGTTGATATAGACCAGAAATTTGAGTTTCTTTTCATCCATAACAGATCCTGTAGTGAATGTTTTCAAATCCCTTCTGAAGCTATTTAAATTCTCAACTTATAAACTTCTTGGGAGAGTAAATAGCTCTTTAAATGTGGACAAGAATTTTACTTCTCTTAAGATAATATAAGTTACTGCTCAGTCTGGATTCATTGCCTGTTTGGGTGATTAACCTATTAAAAGGGTTTGAAAAAGAGCAGTGAGAAAAGATAATAAAAAGTTAGAGAAGAGAATACATCTAGGAGGAGAGCAGTCAATTTTAAATGCTGCGGAGAGTTCAAGATGGATGGAAATGAAGAAATGGCTTTCAGATTTGACAATTAAAAGATTTTACATTACCAGGGTTGAAGTGCTACTCCAATTGATTATTCTAAGCATATATTTTTTTCACTTCAACAACAACAAACAACACTTTGATTCAGGGGAAAGTCCATTTTCATGCTATTTATTTCTGTATCTTCATTCTATTTTGTCTTTTCATGCTAAAAAGAAAGAATTTTTTTTTTTGCTTTATTTACTCTCCCACAGCATGGTAATTACCTATGTTAAATCCTTGATTGTTTTTGTTGACCCATTCTTGACCTTCTGTTATATCTCAAAAATAAAAAGACTAGAATTAAATAGATAATATTAAAGGTATAAGGGCCCCATTTTTTTAACAGAGAGAATACTGTTTTGTTTCCATTAGCTTTCCTATGGATACCTGTCATTCTGATGCATTTTATTACTTGCAATAGTATGCTTGTCTAATGTCTTCACCTTTCCTTGGTTGAGATTGATAACTCAGAGACATATATCATGGATTTTCTTCATTAGTTGAGGAATATGATTTCATTGGTGTGAGTGCTGTGGAAAGGAAACAAGATGGACAGTTTGTGGGGGAAGGGCCCAACTGGGAGAGGCATTTGGGTCTTGGGACTAGCACTCCCTTCCTGCCCTGTGCGTCTTGCGTCCTGGTGTTGGAGGAGAGAGGAGCTTGTTCAGCCCAGTCTGGAGTGGCATACTCTTCTTGGTTCAGCCCAAAGACACAGGCTTCTAAAGGTTAGAATTGTTCTTGTTTGCTTTCTGTGTACTGCTAAGATTCTGAATTAGAACGACGAGAGTAAACGGGAGTGGGACAAACTCTCCGCCAGCCTCTGGGGCCTGGCCTCAGGTCTGAAGCTGAGAAAAAACTCCTATCCCAACTGAGTTATTAAACTTTATGTTATTTGAATTCGCAGTCAGATAAGTGGACTATCTTTCTGGTCATAGAGGGAGCTGAAAATCAGTTCAGTCATTCATCAGACAAAACAGAGCTATTGGACCCCTGCTGTTTCCTCTCAGCAGGGGGCATCTCCCTCCCTTGCCTCACCAAGCTATATACCCTCTCTCCCCTCTCTCCTCCATACCCTAATACAAACCTCTCATTATCCCCCTTGTTTTCCAATTCCTATTCCTTTCCTAATAAATATTACAGTTTTTGGCAAGCCAGCTAGGTTTTCCAACCTATTTTGTCAAGAATTTGGAAAAAAAAAAGTCAGTTGGAGGTTTCAGAGAAGTCAGGCCTGCATACATTTCAAAAGCCTGTGTGACTGTGAAAAGTAACCATTTTGAGAGCAGTGTTGAGTGCAGCTAATCTGCCTAGTGATACCACGCCCAAAAGAAATCACTCTTCCTGAAGGGAGGAGGGGACTCTTAAAGGGCCAGACTTAAAAATTTTTTTCTGTTGCAAAAGGCTTTTCAAGATACAAGATGGCAAAGAAACTATTACTTGCCATGGATAATCTAGCTTGGATTGCATATTTCTTGTATATGTTTTACGACTTATTTTTTGTCACGATTCCGGATTATATTATTTTCTGCTTAACATCTATGAAACTTTGAAATGGCTGAATATAAGTATTTTCACTTGATTTCATTCATTCCCACATATGCTGGAGTATTATTCTTAATAACCAAATTATACTATGCCCTAAAAATAGGTGTGCATCTCATTTTTGGGAAAAAAGCAAAATATAATGAAATGGCTGTGACAATTTTAGCCATAAAATAGGAGATGATGCAACTAAAGGAAATGATGAAGCAACTGACTGAAGAGAAACAATGTGGCAAAGGTATTAACACACAACAAGACATACCTAAAATAACAATGTAGTTCAGCAAGAAAATACAGATGGGGCTGAAGGGGAAATACCAATATTGCCACTAAGAGATCAAACAAGCCTACAACCAGATAGTGGCATAATTCATATTAAAACACATAAACCATTTACAACAGCTGACCTTGAAAGTCTGAAAAGACGGATGCCTTCCTGGTTTTCAGAACCAATGAGATGTTGAAAAGAATTTAAAAGAGCAATTAGGCTTTATGATCCAGATTTCCAGGACACTGAAATTCTTCTCTCAGAATTATTTTCAAAAAGGAAAAATGACAATTCATTGATGAAACAAGAAAAAATCCAAATTTAACATCATGGCCAGAGGAGGGAGCAGACTTAGAGTTATCTAATAATGAAAATCTATGTTACCTAAGAAAGGCCAGAGAAGACTTATTAGAGGCAATGAAAAGTTTTTAAAAAAGACCAGATACTTGGGGAAAATTTGAGAAACTGAGACAGAAAAGTGGGGAACATCCATCAAAGTTCCTCGATAGAGTTATTGAAGTAGCAGAGGATGTGCTTGGTTTTGAAAATTTAACTGAACAAAATCTCCAACACATAAGGAGACAATTTGTGAAAGGCAGTAACACACCTATTAGATCATATTTTAAACTCCAGTGCCCAGATTGGGAAACACTAAGTCTGGAAGATTTAAGAAAAACTGCAACTTACATATTTTCAGGTCATAAAGAAATGCTAGAGGAAAAGGATGAAATGTAAAGATTAAAATTTAGGGGAGATGGGGAGACTGAGGCAGGTAGAAATTAGTTTCTCTCTGCAAGGAGTATTATATTTTTTAGAGGTTTATTAAAGGTTAAAGATTAAAGAATATACAAGTAAGAAACATGTGCCTAGGTCAGAGACCTAGACAAAATAACCTCACATCACGCAAGAGACTGCCTGCTCCAAAATGGAAGTCCAAAAAGAGCCAAGAGAGAGAGCCCCAAAAGCCTTTGAATCAGCTTAAATACCTTCTCGATCTCGGCCCAGGTGAGATTACAAGGCATTCTAGGGAAGTGGAGCAAAGGCTCGTGGGGATTGTAGTCCTGTATTCGAGTCTATTTTTTTACAGAAATAATAAAACAGCTTAAAGCCAAGCTCAAGGAGGCAAATAGCTCAAGTAAATATAAAGAAATTGAAGAAATAAAAAATCTAGCCACTCTGCAATCATACAAACAAACCCACAAGAAATTACACACAAAGTAATCAAAGGAGAAATTTACCCAGATGTTTCCTCTGTGGAAAAATGGGTCACATGGTTAGAGACTGTTATTTAAAGGCACAATTATTCCAAGCTAATAACAAACAGAGGTCTTAGAAAAGCAACGTAAAGTATAGCAGCAATAATACACAATCAAATGCAAAATGTTGTGATTGTAATTGCAAGAAATCATTGCAAGCACCAAATTTAGAAACCATGGAGAGATATATCCAACAAGGAGCAAAACCACGTTATTCGCAAGTAGTCTCAGGTGCTGCAAAACAAAGTCAATTATGAAGCCAGGTGTATGGGGTAACATTAAAAAGGAAAAATGGGAAAGGAAAAAGGGAAAATGAAAAAAGAGACTGCATGCAAATAGAACTTGGTGTTCCAAAAGCACAAAATAAAACTAAAGAACAGATAGAAGGAGAAATCCAATTAGATAATGATGTAACAGAGATTAAAGATGGGTATTATTGGTGTATTATATTCTGAAATTGTTGGTATTAGATTTTCTGATCCAACAAGCTTTGGATAATTGGGTTGATTCCATGTATGGCTTCTTTACTTAATTTGTATTGTGGTATCCTTGGTGGTGCCCCTTCTTTAACTTCTACTTTTACTGGTGTTGCTGACTTTAGAATCCCTACATCTGAAGAATGTGTAGCCCAAAGTCCTTCGGGTATATCACTTGGTATATCAAATACCGTACCTTCATTCTGAACTTGTTCATCATCCACTTGCCCCATGAACAGCAATGGATAATGCTTTAAAGAGTCTTTGGGTAGATGTAGAAAAAATTTCTTGGGTAGATGTAGAAAAAATTTCCCTGATTTATCACATTGAATAGTTGCTCCAATTTTACACAAAAAGTCTCTCCCAAGAAGGTTAATTAATGCAGGTTCCAATGAATGTGAGTTACAAAAGTGAGTTGGGGCTAGATTCTGGAGGATCTTAAATTCCCAATTGAGAATATATATTTTAGCCTGTAGGTAAAAGGGAACTACTAATATTTTTGATAAAGGGCTAATTAAATGATCAGAAAGATACTTTAGAAAGATGAATCTGAAAGAGAGGTGAGCTGAGCTTTGGAAAGGAAAAGACAAGGATGAAAGTCTGGTTGGAAAAGCATTGCCCTTTTCTGCTTCACATTGGAAATGATGAAAAACTTTACCAAGGATGAAAGGGTGGACGTGAGACATTTCTGAAGCTGTGTTCACTGAATTTGGAAACTAATTGATTAGATATTGCAGGTCAAGGAAGGAGGGGGTTGAAGGGTAAGAGAGGAGGATTCAAAGACGAATTACATTTAGTGCCACTGTATCAAGGAAGGTAATACCATTAACAGAAATATGGGGAAAGGCAAAAGAGCATGTTTTGAAGGAAAGATAATGAGTTGATCTGAGCTAATAAATGTTAAAATGCTGGCAAGACAACTAGTTGAAGATGTTAAGAATATGGTCATAATCTCAGACCTCAGAAAAAAGGATATAATTGGAAGAAGTATAATTTGGGGAATCATCCACAGAGGGATGATGCTGGAAGCTGTGTGAGTAAATGAAATCCCCATATCTAGATTTCCAATTTAGAAAAGCATTTAGAAGTAGTTGATCTGCTAACTATTCTTCTTGCTAGATGTAATGATAGCCAGTTAGGGTAGTTAAGTCATAATCATTTAGATGGGAAAAACTTACAACCACTTACAAGTTATGAATCCATTAAGCACAAGGAAAAATGATAAGCAAAGGAATTAGTTGCTCCATTGCTCTCAGAAATGATAATTAACTAAACTCTTCTTAAATATTTATTTTAATAGAATAGACATTTAGAGGAATTATATTTTTTAAACTCTTAAAATTATTCTTTACATTTTCATCCATCATTTCCATTCATCAGTGATTTGGTGTGTTCCTTCCTCCCTCTGAACATAATAGGATAGGGATTAATTAAATTATACATGAAATGTGATCAGTCTTCCAATGCATTTGGAAATTGTCCCATTTAAGGAATTTCTTACAAACAAGTTTTAAATGTCAGCTTCACACTGATATCAAAGAATTCCCAAAGATATTTGAATACAGTGTGACAATTTAGTATTTTGAAGCTCTAGGATTTTATTAGGTGGATGTTATTTATCTGAAGAGAAACATCAGATTTTTAGAGTACTTATAATTAATAATGTTATTTTTGTAATACTTGTAGGCATATGTAAAACTGCTCCCTATTCAAAATTATTTGTTGAAATACTGTAGACATTAAATAGAAATGAGACTTACCTACCTCCTCCCCAAACTCAAGTCCACAACAAACTAATAAAACAAAAAGGATAGAAACTATCACTCAGTCTTACAGATAAGTGAACTGAAGCTGGTATTCATTCTACTATACCACAAAGTCTCTCAGACACTATGCATTTCACAGAGTCACAGAATTTTTCATTCAAAATGAGTTTTGCCACAAATTATGTATTCACTTACACAGAATTAATTTTGTTTCAAATAATATCTTCAATTTGTAATAAAATCATTCAGTTTGTTTCAAAATTCAGTTCAGTCAAGCATACTTTTATTTAATTACCTACTCTGGGATCTGGTAAGAGGCTCAGTGAGTAGAATATAATACTTACAGTCAGGAAAAGACTGAGTTCAAATTCTGCATCAGGTAATTAGCAAATGAATGAACTCCTGAAAGCCTCAGTTCCCTCATCTATAAAATGAAAAATAAGAGCACTTATATGCATGGATTATGAAAATCAAATGAGATAATAAATATAGAGCATTTTATGAATGTTAATTTGATATGTAAAAACTTTTATTATGTGGTAGTCACTGTGCTAGGTGCGAGGACTATAAGATATGAAAAGTTGGAATGGGTGAACTAGAGAAATGTTTAATTGTATGATTTGATTTGGATACTTTATCTACTCTCAATATTTGTAATTTTGTGAAGCCCTAGGAATAAAATTTATTTTTAAATGTGAATTTAATGGTAGGAAATACTATCTCAGTGTCAGAATATTTGTTCAAAGCAGTACACAGTAACTGTATTTTTTCCCTTTCTGTACTTATTCTCAACCATAGTTAAAGTCGGTTTATTTTTAGACCACAAAGTAACCCACTGGCAAGTATTCAATGATGCTTAATGAGCAAACCTGAGATATCATGATAATGATGATGACAATGATAAATACAACAGCAGCAATAAAAACAATGGACATACATTTGAATTCTCCTTCACAAAAACCTTATGAGGAAGGTGATATGAATATTATTAACCTCTTTTTATAGATGAGGAAACTGAGGCTTGGAGAGTTTAAGAGCTTGTCCTTGGTTATTTAAATTTAAATGTTAAAATGTGGATGCTGATCTTTTGACTCGGATTCTATATTGTTCCCCCTCCCCCGATAACGTGAACTTCAGTATTTTTAAGTTTAATTAAAACCAAATTATTATAAATGAAATTAAGGTAACCAATCCTATGAAGAGCTAAGATTAGAATTAGTGTCAAGGGTAAGTTTAATTCATTTTTAAAAGCAACTAAAATTAATATTCTTCTATTCATGTCCTACTTAAGTTTTTTTCTCAATATAGTTTATAAGTATATAATTTTCTTCTGGTTAAATAATACTTTTACATTTTCAAACATTTAGCTTTTGATCACATACTTTCTCCCACTAGTCAAAAAAACCTTTCATACTCATCTTCATATTCAAATGAAACAAATTTCTATATTGTCTATATATCTCAAGCTATCTATTTCATTAGGCTATTCATAAATTCATATCAGTCAGTTTCCTCTTGGGAAGTGAGTAGTATTCTTCACTGGTTCTCTGGAAACATGAATAATTATCACATTGATAATTCTTTCAAAATTAATTATTTTTACAATATTATTATTATAGAATAAGTTGTTCTCTTAGTTCTGATGCTTTCTTACATGGGAAGGTAGGCACTGTATTGATAAAAAAAATCAAAAGTATGCATAAGAAAATATTTGAGAAGGAAGGTATTAGAGTGAGTATATAAGGGTCCAGGAAAAGGTGGGGAGACCCACTATATGCATTCAAACAGAGCAATTAGAGGAGGAGAAAGAAGAGACAAATGGAAGATAGATTTCTTTACTCTAATTTGCATCATATCTCAGAGATTCACCTCTGTGCCTTATCATTGTCTTTTACGACACAAGACAGTCCAATTCGATGAAATTAAGTGAACATTTGTTAAATGCTTGTGTTCAAGGCACAGATCTAGATTCACAAAAGTGAAGTAAGATTTTTTTTATAGCAAGGAATGTATATAATAACTGGGAAAATAAAAGAAAGGACTCTAGAAAAGTGTTATAAGTCTAAAGAAAAGGTTCAAAATATTGTGACAATTTGGGAAAGAAAAAAGGAATGTGAAATGAAGTAGATCTATCAAGTTTAATACAAAATTATATCATTCCTTTCTGGAGGGTGAGAGGTATGGGCTAAGCTGTCATCCATTTTTCAAGGCTATGGTTTCATGAGTGTCACTTCCCCAGTTTGGAATTTCTTCTAACAAAAGAGATATTAAAGTCATTTATAACTTAAACCTGGAAGGTTGCCCAGGTTGCTGAAAGGCTAATTTACTTGCTCATATTCATACAACTGATATGAGTAAGAGGTGGAACTTGAATTTGGATCTATATGACATTAAGGTCAACAGTCTATACGCTAATCAACTGATTAAGCACTTATTCAACATATGCTATCTGCCAAGTCACTTATTATAGGTGCTGGAGATAAATAACAAAGGCAAAAATGAAAGCCGTCTCTGCCTTCTGTGACTGGATACTGGTTATTCTGTAATGTCAGAAATATTCTACATCCTCACCTCCATCTGCAGACTTCTTTCGATTTAACACAAAATAGACTTTTCACTGGAGGCCTTTACCCTTCCTTCTGCTCCTATTATCTTCCTTCTGAGATAAGTACTAACAATAACACTGCTAATAATAATTTAATAAACATTAATTGAATACTTAATGTGTTGTATCAGGCACTGGGCTAAGCTTTAAGGATAAGAATAATAGGAAATAGAATAAGAAGAAATAAGAAAAATAGAGTTTCTGCTCTCAAAGAGCTTAAAATCTAATGGGGTAAAACCACATAAAAGAAAGCTAGAATGGGGAATGAGGGGGAGCAGATACCACAGCTTGTTTACCTGTAAGGGACATTATTGTCCATTGAGTTCAAACTCTGCAGCGCTGTAGATAAAATGTGAAAAGTTGCTGGAAAGATATTATTATTATTTATTATTAATATTAAAACCATGATTAGTATTTATGTAGTACCTATTTGTTTGGCAGTGATCTAACTATTTTACAAGTATAATGTGTATAGATGCAGAGATATTAAATTGAATGCTATGTGTGAGAAGCATTAAGAAAACTGGTTTGGCTGAACTATAATGTATGTATATGAAGGAGAGTAATGGGCAATAAGTCAGAAAAGGTAGATTAGTATAACAATTCTAAAATGCTAGTGGATTATATTGGTTCATAGAAGCACTAAGGAGTCATAGGATTTCATCAGTCAAGAAGAGGAGTAATATAGACTTAGGGAAATCATCCTGGCAACTGAACAGAGGCAAGTTTGGAAAGGGAAAGGAATTAAAGAAGGGAAATCTATTATGAGTCTAGGTGAGAAGTGATAAGGGATTTGAGGATGTAAATGTAAATGGAGCAAAGGGATGGGTGTAAGATATTATGGAGTAGGTCTTGCTATGAATATCCACTAACAATAAACAAATTATTCCTCTATGTCTGACCGAATCACTTATCTAACAGGGGATGGTTGACATCAATCTTGTGGTTACAGAGATATGTTTATTATTAACATTTTTTAATATATTGAGAACCACTGAGGACAATTAAATAAAATTGGCATAAAGTGGGGATGGTGGTTGAAGTCCTAGCAGTGTCACAATGGATGAAATCACATGTAATATAGGCCAGTAAGGGAGGTTACCCCCACCTACACTGGTGAATTGGGGAGAGGGAAAGGGATGAGGGGAGAAGAGATTGATCTTCCTCTCTCTTCCCCTTGATGAAGAGAATCTGAGTTTGTTTCCCTGAGGGACAGAGTATGTCTTCTCAGAGATTTGGTTTGGGAGGTAGAGGTTAAGGATTGGAAAAGAGGGCTTTGGAGAAATGGCCCACTCCCTCCCTTCTTGATCTCAGCTGTTGTTGTGAGGCAGGGTAGATTTTCCTGCCTCTGGATCCTCCCAAATACCCCAACTACCACTTTCCCTTTGAGATCTGGGTTTACTCCCCAACCCTAGTCTTGAGCTAATCCTCCTCCTTAGGGAGAGGTATGATTCTCTCCAAATCTTCAGTCCCCTTCTTTGGTGTCAGAAAGCAGGCAGACCTGGTCTATATAATAACACTTTAATAGAAAATCACCCAGAGAAAGGGAAATAGGAGGTTTGAGAAAGGAAAATGGGTAAAAGGAGTCCCTAAAGACTGACAGACTGACCCCCTTCAATTTCAGGGAATCCAGGCTCTAAGCCTTGACTCTCTTGTAGTCTGCTGCTGGTTGTCCCTATTCCTGAGCTAATTTGGTTATTGCTGGAGTTCAGGACAGATTGGGGGGGATAGAGAGGCAGAGAAAATCCTTGGGGAGGATTTCCTCAGTAGAAGGCTTCTTCTAAAGTCCAATCTATTGTGTTGAGGTGAGCAAAATATTTCCAGGGATTGCTAGGAAGCCATTGGTGACCAAAGGGAAACCTCCAACCTTTGAGATCCTCTTGTCAGGCTCTCAGCTGAAGGAGTCCGAGTTGAAGAAGCAATTTTTGAGTTCTCCTCAGCCTCTGTTCTCTTTGGCATCCTGGGTCAGTTTCTTTCTGCCCCTCCCCCACTTGGGCTACTTCTTGCTTCATGGATCTAATTTCTCTCTTTTGCCATTTCTTCTTTTTGCATATTCCTCTCTCTTACACACAGAAGACTCTAACTTCAAAACTTAGGCAAAAGTGTCAAAATAAAGCTATGTAAGGGTCAGAGTTTGAATGGAGAATCTTTAAAGGGATCTCATAGTCTGGAGATGGGATCATTGGATTATGAATTTAAAGGCAAACCTAAAACAAGGAGCTGGAGATATAAATACTATTGGTCAGAGTCAAAATGTAGTCTAAAATTGAGAGAGGCAATCCAAAAAGAAAAAGTGAAGAGTTGATTCCTGTGAATCTTAAAAACTGCTCAAACTCTACCTTAAAACATTTGGTTAAGGCTATTTCCCATTTTAAACAATGAAGGTACTTAGTAAGGAATGTATCAGGAACTTTAAAATTACTCCATGCATACTTAGGCATACTTTAGGGGAAGATAAAGTTGTAAAACTCCTTAGTGAACAATGAAGGTACTTAACTCATACTTATAGTGAGGCCAAAAGCCCTTAAGCTAGGTCTATTTTTAGATCTAATACAAAAGGGTGCTAAGTACCTGTGAAGGGCAAATTAATCACTAAAAGGTCAGGCAACTTGCAAGGGACAATCTTAGCAAAGAGGTGTGACATACTCAGATGCTTTAGTCTACCCAGAGTAGGTGGTAACAAGATGTGAATTAAGAATGGTCAGTCCTTTGGAAAACATCTACTGTGGTTGGTAGATGTGAAAATTTAGGGGAGGTGACATAGGAGAAAATTTTCTTTAAAAGGAGGTCAGGGGCCTCTGGACTTAGTTCATCTTAGGAAGCTGAATTGGAGTCTTTCGGTGGCTGAACTCAGTTGAGCTCAGGAGCTGAACTGGAGGGTCTCTCTGAACACTAGAGTTTTGCTTGGGACAATCTTGTGGTGAGTGATTAAGGACTGACTAGTCTCTCTTAAAGCTTATTATTTCTTCTTACTCTGTCTCTCTCCCTTTATTTAATTCTCCATAAAACCCAGCTAACTTGGGTATTTCATTTTGGGGAATTTTTCCCACGGTGACCACTTATTTTTTATATAAAATCAAGACACTAAAAATTATCTTTACAGTTTGGGCAATTCAAAGTCTTGAAATCATATTTTCTTGGTCACAGTTTATGGCAACCACTCTTTTGTCTGTAACAATCCCTAGAGGTTCAAGAGGGTAGATGATACTGAGAAAATATTTTTTCATTTTCTTTTTCATTATATTTCCTCCACTTACATGTGTTTACACATGTAGGTTACAGTTGTTTTCTGACATTTTTCAATTCAGGGTGTCTCTCTCCCTCCTGTTCTTTCCTCACCACAGGTTGACAGGAAACATGACAAAAGTTATACAAGTACTATCATGCAATACATGTTAATCATGTGAAAGAAGATATCATTTATACATGGAAAAATTTCATCAAGGAAATATGTTAAAAATTTTATGTTTCAATCTGCATTCAGACTGTCAGTTCCTTCTATGGATGTGGCTAGCCTTTTCAGTTATGGGTCCTTTAGAATTGTCTTGAATCTGTGCACAAGAAAGTATTTCACCATTTCTCAGCTACCTAGTCAAGAGGACTCTTGGGTTTAAGACAGTGGATCTAGCCACTTGTAAAACTGAAATACAGGGAAAGAGAACTACAAGGCACTAACCTAGACACTGATAAATAGGGTTACCAGAGTCAGAATAGAACAAGTAGTGATAATGTTAAATAAGACAATGAAGAACTGCTTTAATCACTGTACCCCAGGGAGGAATGTTCCCAAAGTCTAGATTCAGAGGCAACTTGAAGTCTGAATTAAGTCAGCTCAATTTCAGGGAATCAAGAGAGAGAGTTTATTTAGGGAGATGTGAAAGCCGGTATCAAATAGGATTTCATACACCTATTAGTTTTGTAGTGTAAGTCATAATATCAAATACAGGGTAGCTGGTGGATGGATACACACAAGTATGACACTGAATACAGACAAACTGATACAACTTAACATTGTAGATAATGCTATTTGTTATAAATCTAAATTCAAAATAGTACAGATTCACCAAAAATGCCATTTAAAAGAGCTTAGGTAATTCAGGAACTTATAATAAGAAGGTTCATGAGGTTCTAGTGTATATGTTCATTGTCTGTCATTCCAATGAAGTGCTTGAAACTAAAAATCATTATAATGGGTCATGAAAAGATAAATTAATTGAAATGAGTCTGTCAGATGTTTCCTCAATTCATATCATCATTGGTTCAATGGTATTTGTATACTTTAGATTTGTAAGAATAAGTCAAATCTGTTCTACTCTCTAAAAATTTTCCATTTCTATTTCATTTTAATAAGTACTGATTAACTACATCAACCTAAAATGAAATTAATACATGGATTATGATCCAAAAGATCATTTGTAAGTAAGTTGTTTTAGTTGATGTTTTTCCCTAAAGAAATATCTTTCTAAAACATGGTTAAAAATATATGAATTATCTCCTTGGTTAATTTTTGAAAGATTCCAGAAAATCACCATCACATTTGACAAATAAGAAAAATATATTCTGAGTTCAACCAAGTGATTATGCTTGTAACAGATCACTGCCGCTGACAATGCACTACTACTGAGCAGTGGTGGTGTTTTGAAGTTCTGAAGAAACACTCCAGGGTATTGAAGCATGTAGAGCTACAAACTCTGTTTAAAAAAAAAGAAAAAAGAAAAAAGAAAAACCTAGGGAAGCTTCACAGTTTCCCTGCCATCATCCTTCTTTCCTTTGGCCACAAGGTTTGATCTACCACCTTTGTTTTTGACTGTGACCATTGATTGTGTCTCTCCTAACTGGCCCAGCACAGAAAACAGCATATTTTCACAGCTTCTCCTCTAAACTCTCTGTCCTAAAACAAACACACAGGTTCTAATCCAAGTGTCAATAAATCCTGATAAATATTAACATTTGCAAGGTAACAATATCAATGAGAGTAACATGATGTCACTCAATAATACCAATATTTAATCAATTACCAAGCAATAGTACACAAAATTATCTAGTAGAAATAGTAACAAACATCAACCATAGTAGTGAGCAAATAACATACTAATAGTATTCACAATAATAATGGTTATGAGACAGGTGAATTCTTATTGGTGTTGCCAAATAACAACCATTAATATTGATTATCACTTGAGTACTACATAAAGGCCAAGATAAACAAGATTTGAAAAACAATCAATTAAAAAACAAGATATGGGGGAAAAAGCCAAATTAGGAGTGGAAACACACACACACACAAAACCATAGTATTCATGCCATTCATTTTTTTCTTAAAATAAATACTATTAGAATTAATTAAAATTTCAATTCTAGTTTAAAATAAATAATGACAGTAGAATATAATAACAAAATTCATTTAAAAATTCAAGATCAGAAATAAACTCTAATATTGTTATCAGAAATTCCTGAGCAATTTTTTTTAAAAATTCAAGCAAACATAAAAAGAAACAAACAAACAAAAAAACATCTGGTCCCAGGATACAGTTTCCATTTATACATATTGATTAATATTAGGCTCCTATCTATGGGACAGACTTATAAAAATATGACATTCTCAGCAATGATTCTTATGCATTATGTTAGAAGGCAAAACCTTTAAAAAATGGGATGGAAAGAGGAAGAAGGGAGTTGAAATTCAAGCCATGCATTGTCTTTTATGAGAAGCTGACTTGCACACTCAAGCCATGGGAAAAGAAACAACAGACAATGTAAGGAGAGTCCACCATGGATATTTATGTGATATGTTAAGTCCTTCAAGTATATTGTTTATTATTTAAATATATTTTATTTACTTTGTCGAGCATTTCCTAATTATATTTAACGAAATATTTAACATTTTTTTTTAATTGTGAGTTCCAAATTCTCATCTCCCTTCCTCTTGCACATCCTAGCACCTTCAGAAGGAAACAATTTTATATTATATTAGAGATGTGAAATCATACAAAAAAATTCCATATTAATGAAAAGAGACAGCAGACCAAAAAAATACAAAAAATAGAAAAAGAAAAAAATGTAAAAATATACTTTAGTCTACATTTACAGTTCATCAGTGCTCTCTCTAGACGTGGATAGCACTTTTCATAATGGATATTTTGGATTTGTTTTGGATCATTATCTTGATAAAAGAAGTTAAAGCTTTCATAGGTAATCATCCTTATAATACTGCTGCTACTATGTACAATGTTCTGCAGCTTCTGTTCACTTCAATTTGCATGACTTGGTAAATGTCTTTCCAAATTTTTCTGAAACCATCCCACTCATAATTTCATATAGCAAAATAGCATTATATCACAACCATATATCATAACTTGTTAGGCGCTTCCCCAATTGTTGAATATCCCCTCAATTTTTAATTTTGTCACCACAAAAAGAATTTTTCCAAATATTTTTGTACAATAAGTTTTTTTCTTTCGTGTGTGTGTGTGTGTGTGTGTGTGTGTGTGTGTGTGTGTGTGTGCTAGAGTCCCAGTATGGATATTTCTAGTTCAAATGGTATACATGGTTTATAGCCTTCTCAGTATATGTCCAAATTATTCTGAAGAATGATTCTGTTCACAACTCCACCAACAATGCATTATTGTCTCTATTTTTTCAAATCCTCTTTAGCATTGTCATTTTTCTTTATCAGTAGTGTTAGTCAACCTTATAAGTGTGATGTGGTATCTCGGGGGTTATTTCAATTTGACTCTCTAATTGGTGTTAATTTAGCGCATTTTTATGTGACTATTGCCAGCTTTAATATTATCTTCTGAAAACTGGCTGATCATAAATTGTGAGTATTTAACAAATTGGTAATGGCTTTTATTTTTATAAATTTTGCTCAGTCCACTGTGTTTGAGAACTGAGGCATTTATAAAAGAAAATTACTGTATAATTTTCACATTTTTTTTGTTTTACTTCTAATTAGTTTTGTTTGGGCAATATATTTTTAATGTAATGAAACCATAATGATTTCTTTTACTTTCCTTCATGACGATGGTTTCTATCTCTTGTTTGGTCATATCGTCCTCACAGTTATACATCTATAAGGTACATTTCTCATGCTATCTTATGTTATGATGTCATCCATTATTTCTAAATCATTTATCATTTTGACCCTATCTTGATATAGAGTGTAATGATTACTTTCTACCAAATTGTTTTCCAACTTTTCTACCAATTCGTTATAAAATTGTGAGTTCTTACTGTAACATTATAGGGAAAGATGGGTGGATATGAAGAACAGGGGATACAGAAGGTTTGTAGCAGGGAATGGAGGAGTTGAAGGGAGAAAAGGAGTATGGCTGCTGGTGAGGCAAAGGATAGAGATGCCTTCTGCTGAGAGGCTATTTTTGAACCAAATGGGGTGTCCAAGAAATGAGCCACTTATAATAGCCTGCAGGGATGTCTTCTGACTGGATTGTTGCCAAAGTTGCCCCAGAGCAGATACACATGGACTCTCCTGAGGGACAAGCCTTTTCCCAGAATTTGGTTTCCCATCAGGGGTCTGATAAGGGATGTTTGTAATTGGATGACTGAACTGAGGTTCAGCTCCCTCTATGCACCAGGAAAGATAGTTGACTTACCTGACTGCTATATTCAAATAAGATAAATTTTAATAACCAGTTTGGATTGGAGCAGTATCAGGGAAGAGGGAAGAGTGATGTCCCCAAATATGGTTGGAGTCCTTCTCAGCTTTGGAGCTGAGGCCAGGCCTCCCAGGCTGGTGGAGGGTTTCTTTTATTCATGTCTATGCTATATCCGAGCTAGTTTTCTTAATTTCAAAATCTTAGCAGTAGACAGCAAGCAACAAGAAAAGTTCTGACATTCAGAACTGGATGGGCCTGTATTTTTGGGCTGAAGAAAATAGAGGCACTTCTATCCAGACTGGGAAGGACCAGCTCCTCTCCCCACCCATGCCAGGAAGGAAGTCCTAGTCACAAGACCCACTGCCACTCCCAGTTGCTCCTTCCCCCACCAACTGTCAGTCTTGACAATTTCTTCTCTCTCTAATATTTCCATTGTTGCCTGTTTCAACACAGTGGCAGAAAGTCCAGAACATGTTCTAGTTTCCTTTCCACATTATACCCCAAACTAAGATTCTGGGGTTTATCAAATACTAGATTACAATGGTCCTTGAAAAATGTGTATTGTTTACCTAATCCATTCTACTGATTATCCACTCTATTTCCCAGCCAGAACCAGATTTTTCTGATAAAGACCATTTTTTATTTTAAAATCGGTGTGAAGAGACAATCAGACTCTCTTAGTTTATTTTTAAATGTAATCATTAGCAATCTTTAATTTAATCAAACCAAGAATTTGAAGTACCCCTATTTAGCACTTGGTAAGTCACTAGGTAAGAGAGCTCCCAGGTCACTTACTAGTTCACATCACCAAAGGCCACAAGCACTGCCTTGGGCACTGCTAGGCAAATTGCAAGACTGCAATTGGTTCCTGTAAAGAGGGGAAGAGACAGGAAGTGACATAGAAAAAGAGGGATAATAGGCCAAGCTCAAGGACTGATTATTTCATTCTGTGTTGGTGAGATGGGCTGAAGGGAGACTCTTGGAGACAGTCACTTTTTCCTGAACTCATCCTGGGCTGGAGCATTTTGTGCTGGCGAGGCTTGCTGGGTGAGTGACTCAGGCTGAAGAAAGAGTCTTGTGTTGGAGGATTTCTTGCTGAAGACACCACTGGAACTTCCACATGGAAATTTGGACTTGAGGGAGTCCTTGCAGGGTCTGAGTTGGACTTCACCAGATCAGCACTTGGACCTGTAGGCTAGACAAGGCTCTGTCTCCTTCATACATTTCCCACTTTCAGTCTCTCTACCTTGTTGTAAATAAAAGCTCCTAACAGTTTTTTCTGACTTAAGGGTTAATATTTTTTAAACAGTGACCACAATCTTACTTTTATAACTATCATGTTTAATCAAACCTAATTTTAAATCTTACATCTGGAAAAGCAAGGCTGACTTCCTTATTGACTGACAGATGAGCAATTAATATTTTTGCATCTGTTGGATGTCTTAATTTGTGTGAAATGTTTTGTAGTTGTTTTTATATAATCTCTAGATTTTTCTTGGCAAGTAGGCTCCCAAGTATTTTATACTTTAATTGATATTTCTTTTATCTTTTTCTGCTGATTTTTATTGCTAGAATATAGAAATTCCACTAATTTTTGTGGATATATTTTAAATTCTAAAACTTTACAGAAGTTAATTATTTCATCTATTTTTTACTTGCTTCTCTATGGTTTACTAAGTATGCCATTATATCATGGGCAAAAGTGAGAGTTTTATTTCTCTTTTAAATTAAAAACATTTTTATTACATATAATTTTTGGCAATAATTTTTTGACATTTTAGAATTCAAGTTTCTCCTTCCCTCCCCTCCTCATGCTGCTCAACATGATGAATAGACTAGCATAATTATATACATACTTTTGTGTAATATATATTTCTGAGTTGTTCATGTCATGATATAAGTCACATATAACACATATAATAGAAATCTCATAAAGGAAATAGAATGGGAAATACCATACTTTGATTTGTACTCAAATTCCACCAGTTCCATATTTGTCTGTGGATAGCATTTTCAGCATGAGTCTCTAGTTCTTGTCTTAGAGATTTGCTTTGCTGATAATTGTTTAGTCCTTCACACTTGATCATCATAAACTTTTTCTAGTACTGTCTTCATTGTTCTCCTTGTTCAGCTCACTTCACTTTGCATAAGTTCATATCTTTTCATCTTTTTCTGAAATCATCCTGTTCATCATATTCCATTAACAGCATATACCAAAATTTGTTCAACTGTTCTCCAATTGATGGATATGCACTCAATTTCCAATTCTTTGCCATCACAAAATGAACTGCTCAAAATATTTTTGTACAAACAGGTCCTTTCCATTTTTAAATTATCTCTTTGGTATACAGATATAGAATAGTATTATGGGATTAATGGGTAGGCCTAGTTTTATAGCCCCTTGGGCATACTTCCAAATTGCCCTCCAGAACCTTTGGATCAATTCACAGATGCAACAGTAATGTATTAGTGTCCCAATTTTGCCACATGTATGTCCTCAAACATTTACTAATTTATTTTGCTATCATTCTGGACATTCTGATAGGTGTGAGACTGTACCTCAGAGTTGTTTTAATTTTCATTTCTCTAATCAAGGGTAATTTAGAACATTTTTCATATGTTAGCAATAGCTTCAATTTATTCATCTGAAAACTGTTCACAACCTTCTACCATTTTCCTCTTGAGGAATTATTTATTTATATTCTCATAAATTTGACTTAGTTTTCTATAAATTTGACAAAATAGGCCTATGTCAAAGAAATTATCTATACATGTTTTTAACTTTTTTGTTTCCCTTCTAATCTTCGTTACATTGCTTTTGTTTAAATAAATCTTTAAATTTAATATAATTAAAATTATTCATTTTACATCTTGTAATGTGCTCTATTTCTTATTTGTTAATAAATTCTTCCCCTCTTCATAGAGATGACAGGTAAACTATTGTACGTTTCCCTAATTTACTTATTCTATCACCCTTTACACCTAAATCATATACTCATTTTAACCTTTTCTTGGTAAAGGATATAAGATATTCATCTATACCTAGTTCCTGCCATACAGTTATATAGTTTACCCATGAGTTTTTGTCAAAAAGTTAATTCTTTATCCAAAAGATAGGGTCTTTGGGTTTATCAGGCTCTAGTTTCCCAAGGTCATTTACCCCAATATATTGTTTATCTAATCAATTACACTGATCTACCATTCTATTTCTTAGCCAGTATCAGACTATTTTTATGATTACTGCTTTATAGTACAGTTTAAGATCTGGTAATATTAGGACTCTTTCCTTTCCATTTTATTTTCACTAATTCCCATTATATTATTTGTCATTTGTTATTCTTGATAAATAATGTTATGATTTTTTCTACTTCTATAAAAGAATTTTTGGTAATTTGGTATGGTACTGAATAAGTAAATTTAGATTGTATTGTCATTTTTATTATATTAGCTCAAACTATAAATGAGCAATTAATATTTTTTATAATTGTTTAGATGAGACTTTGTATGAAAAGTGGTTTGTAAATATGCTCATATGATTTCTGTGTTTGTATTGGCAAGTATATTCTGCATTTTTGTAATGTTTCTATGACCTAATACACTGTCAATTTTAGTGTAAGTGCCCTATACTACTGAAAGTAATATAGATTCCTTTCTAGTCCCATTCAATTTTCCCCAGAGATCTATTAAATATATTTTTCTAAAATTTCTTCATTTCTTTCTTGTTTATTTTTTGCTTTGATTTATCTAGATATATGAGAAGGAAAAGTTGAGCATAGTTTTTAGTATACTAAATCATTAGTATAATTTTACTATTTCCTCCTGAAGCTCATTCAATTTCTCTTTTAAAATGTAGAGGCTATAAAATTTGGTGCATATATGTTTAGTATTGGCAATACTTCATTGTCTATGGTACCTTTTACCAAGATGTAACTTTCTTTCTTATTTCTTTTAATTAGATCTATTTTGCTTTGACTTTGTTTGAGATCGTGATTACTACTCTTGCTGTTTTCATATCACCAGAAGTACAATACATTCTTCACTAGCTCTTTCTTTACCTTTCTCTGTGTCTCTGCCTCAAATGTGTTTCTTTAAAAACAAAAAAAGAAACCTATTTTAGAATATTGGTTCTCAATCTATTCTGCTATCTATTTCTGGGTTTTGGTAAATTAATCTTGTTTATATTCACAATTATGATAACCAACTGTGTATTCCACTCCATCTTATTTTCTCATTATGATCTCCTCTTTCCCTCTTTTAAATTTGATCCTCCTCACAAGTTTTTTTTTTCTTTTCATTATCCTTCTACTTCACCCTGTCTTCTGTTGGTCTCCCCTCCCTTTTCTTATTTCCCTCCTACTTCCTTTTAGGGTAAGATAGAATTCTATACTCAAACAAATGTAGTTGTTGTTCCCTCCTTGAGCCAGTTCTGATGAGAGTATGGTTTAAACATTGTCCATCATCTCCCTCATCCTTCCCTCCACTTTTTTCCCTCTTTAGGTGAGATAATTTACCACATTCTACCTTTTCCTTCCCTTTTCTCTTAGTGCAATACTCTTTTTTTACCACTTGATTTTTTTTACATATCACATGACCCTTATAAGCTTACTTCCACTTTCTCCGTTTATGAATACTGCTTCTAACTGTTATAATACTAAAAAATTTTTTTTTTCCTTTTAGGATATAACTAGTTGATTCTTATTGATCCCCTAAATTTTCTCTTTTTTATTTACCTTTTTAAGCTTCTATTGATTCTTGTATTAAGCTTCAAATTTTCTGTTTAAGTCTGATCTTTTCATGAGGTATTATATATATATAGTATATATTTTCATTAATTTAATTTAATTGTTCCTTGATTTCTCATGGAGACTCCCCTCATTATTCTCATTAGACTCCCCTCGCCATATTCTAATTTTTAATATATTTTTCTTCAGCGGTCTTTTGTACTTCTTTTTCCATTTGACAAAGTCTCCTTTTATAGGGAGTTATTTTCACTAAGGAATTTCTGTATCTCTTTTTTCTAATGGTTAATTCTATGTTTATGATGTCAATTTCTTTAGTATATTTTGTACCTCTTTTACCAGGTGGTAAATTATCTTTTTATAATTTTTTCCTTCATTTATTCAATTTTTAAAATTAATTTAGCCCTTCCAAGATCTTGTTTTGCTTCTGCCCAACAAAAAATTATTTGAAGCTTTGCTTCTGGTTATTTTGACTTCAATTTTCTTCATTTGAATTTATGACTTAATCTTTCCTGTAGTAATGATAGATTTTTATGGTCAGCTTCTTTTTTATGTTTTTTTCCCATCCCATTTCTTAATTTTGAATTTTATGTTAAAGTTAATCTCCATTCCCAGTTTGCAGATAGAGGTATACAATCTCAAGTTTGGGGCTATTCCCTTAGTCTATTTTTGGAAGTGTTTCTGGAAAATTGTAAGTTTTTAATGCTTCCAACATAATATAATCTGAGAAGAGGTATGTTCACTGCTCTCCTAATCTACATTTTTCTGATCCCTTGGAATTGAAATTAATATTGTTCCTTAGGTGCCTTCCTCCACTGGGATGAGAAATGATACAGTTGCTTAGTTTCCCTAATGCATTGTAACCAAAAATGATACTACCCCTAAAGGTTCCAGTTCCCTTTTGATGGAAAATTTTCTATGCCCTTAAATCAAGACTCAGAAATGGATATAGGAAATTGATTAGCCAAAAAGCAACTCATCCTATGTCTAGTTCTAACACATGGGTCTCTTACAGTCTCTTTCTGACCAGTTGCTAAATCCCCTTACTGTCTCTGTCTTGAGAGTTTCTAAAGCAGTTGCTGCTTTTGTTGCCACCACCTAGTCTCATCACAGGTGTTTTAACTTTGTGTAGTCTGGGCCAGCCTCCTTTCTTCTTTCACAGATCTCTTTCCAATCTTGGGCTAGAACAATGCCACATTCTGACCTTTTGTAAACTCTACCAATTCAGAATTTGATTTGAGTCATTATTTTAAAGTTGTTTGGAGGAGAATGTTGGCAGAACCCAACTGAGTACACTAATTACTTCAACATCTCCACTTTGCCTTCTTTCCTCCTGTGTTTTTGTTCTCAGTACACTCGTTACTAAAGGGAGCAGTCCCAATTACAAAACAAAATAACACAAACATAGTCACAGTCATTTGTCATTGTTTGTTCATTATGGTTTTGCAGCAAAGCAATATGAACAGAACGTTAAATAGCAACCACAGTTGAAGTACTGTCCTATTACTGCTGAAGTATATTTCTTTCCTCTTGTTCTTTCTCAATATTCTTCTTAATTCCACTGAATGAAACACTATAACAACGAAACAAAAATAATAACAAAACTCCACCAACAAGTCCTCATCTTCTGTTAGCTTTCTCTTTTGCCACACTGGAAAGAAATATAACTCCAAGGGTTTCTGTAGCAGGCAAAGCCTTGCCACAAGTTTCTAGTTATTTAGTTTAATTTAGTTTAGTTTAGTTTAATTTTCACCAGTTCTTCCGATTCCAATAATTACACTCCTTTCTCTGCCCTTCTCTGACCATCTTTCTTCTTTTTGAGGTCTTCCCATCAATGAATAGCCATTGTTTTTGTGATGAGGCAGTACATATATATATATGACTAATTTTTCAAAGGGTCCCAAGACATTAGACATAGAATTTCTGGATCGTTGATGGTGTGGCAAGGATAATGCTAAATAGCTCAATACAAATGTGTTTCAATGCAACTTTGTGCCCTCACAAAAGTGTAGTAATGAAATGTTAACATCAATTCCATTCCTGTGACGATAATCTAGAGAGAAAAAACTGAGAGATATTATGACTATAATTCAAGTTACACCAAACTGGCAAAAGTTTTCCTTCCCACACTGAACAATGAAACAAGGGATCTAACTGTATTGACATTTTATTATATGATGAAATCTTTTTAATGATATTTAAATTTAATTTAATAAAGATCATTTTATCTTTATCTGATGTCATCATATTTTGTCACTTACTCCACTAAGCTATGTAGTTGTTAATAATTTCTACAACATGTAATGTGTTTCAGGCAGGTAGGCAATAAGTACTTATCAAACATTGCTGTGCTTCAAATAGTGTGCCAGTCTTTTGGGAAATAAATGTAAGCAGAAAACATTAAATATAGACTCTGCCTTTAAGGAATTTATACACTAATAGTAGATAGAATCTATAAAAATGAGCTGAAAGTGGAGAAAAGCAAGATAAGGTACCCATGCAAGTAGCATGAACGTGAAGTCTGGAGAATCACAAGCACAGCTGGAAGGGAAATGAAACTTAGTCAACTTGTGCCATCTCCAAATCTGATGCTCACCACTGGGAGAAGGGTATCGGCATTACAGAGGGTTATTCGGAAATACAAAGGTAATTGGGTCATGGCAGCAAGTTCTATTAAGTCAGAAACAAAGACAAGAAAGGAAAAGATAAAATATTTATCTTTTTAAAAAATGTTAATGTATTCTTGGTTTGGTTTGATTTGTCTACATTTGTTTTTTTAATTCCCCAGGAAATATACATAAAAAAATTCTGAAATGTATCAACTTTTTTTTCTCATTAAGGGAAAACTGGAAGTGAATTAAATTATTTCATGGTCTACAAGGTAAACCTGTGTTTTGTTCTTCCTTTTGACACCTTGACTACCTCCAGAAAACTCAATAGAATTGGAGTACTTCAATGCTTAAAAGCTAATTGTTTGCAGTGTTTTACCTCATTACTTTGCTCTTCATTCAGTTTGCTAGTAATATGCATCTGAATGCAGAAATACTGTTTTGTTTATTGAATATTGTTGATGCTACATTTTAATAAAAATTAGATTATGACCTCCCTAAATTCATTTCTCCTGACATAATTCCTTTTTTACAATACTCTACTGATACTACTGTGATTTAATCCCATTTTAGTTAAAAGAAATTGCCCTCATAATCTTGACTATTTTAGATAGAAGAATATTATCTTTTTATCAGTTGAGTTTATCAATTTATTCAGATAAGTAATAATAATAATAATTTTCTATTAAAAAATTCATTCAGTGCTGTTCCTTGATGCTACATCTCCTGGAAGGCAATTTAAGATCTTTATATTTGTGGCATTTCCTAAATAACGTGGCAGAATTGTAAAGAGAACATTTTTCTAGGAATGTTAAAATATCCCTCCTTGGTCATGAATAAGATAGGATTTAAAACATACACTTGGGAAATGGTAATGTTGACAGTTATAGATTGCTCAGTTGAACGTAGGAGAAATAAAGGTCAAAGTTTAAATAAAGAAAAAAATATATGTAGGAAACAGAAGTTCACTGAAAGGCATGCATGACTAGCACACATTCTAATGACACAATTTTATTTTTAAATGTTCTTAATGAATATAACTTTTTATCATGCTATATACCTGTACATAGATCTAAATTCAGGTCATTTCTATACTTGATTTTAATGACTATCATAGCTGAAAAAAGACATGACATTTGGCTATGCTTACTACAGTATGACACTCATTTTGCAACCTAATCCACAAGCTATGGAAAAAGTATTTGTTAAAATTCAACAAGTATGAATTTCCATATTTCCTTTTGCCAGTCATTATTTCAAAATGATCCAAAAGAGTAAAGATAAAATTTAACTCTCCCCTTATTGTGAAGATTAAATTGTAACCCCTGACTATTTTTAGATTTAATCACCAAAAGTGTAAACACCCTACTCAAAGTTGAGTGGGAAGATCTGCCCATTTTTAGATTTAATCACCAAAGGTGTAAACACCCCATTCACACTTGAGTCGGGAAGGTCGGTGACCCACATGTGCTATAGTGGGTGACAAATCAGAATCATCTGACTGCCTCCTGGGAAGTCCTAAAGCAGGACTTCAACAGTGATTGGTAGACATAGAATTAGGGGAAGGCACAGGAAGTGATGCAAGAGAAAGTGTCTTTAAAAGGGAGTGATAATTTCCTGAATGCAGTTCTACTGACAGTTCTTCATTGTTTGGAGTGGAGGCTAGTGGAGAATCTGCTGACTAGACCCGAGACCCTGTTTCTGGTGAGGCTGCTCTAAAATCTCTTCTTTTCTACTGGCAAGTGGTGAGTGAAAAGCTGACTCTTAACTGTTGGATTTTCTGAAAACAACTAGCCTCAGGAGAAATTTACCTCTTGAGAGAGACTTCCCCAGGTTCTCAGCTTTGCTGAAGCCTAAGGACTAACTCTCCCTGCCTGGGTTGAGCCAGAGGCCAGGAGTAAATTACTTAATGTTTAAGCTAGATATTTTATCCTATCCTCTCTCTGATTTTCTTACTTCACTCTTTCCATATTTTGTAAATAAATTGTAAATAAAACTCTTTGGAATTAATATAAATTCCTGGCTACCTTATTTTAAATATAACCTAGTCCAACCTTTTTACATAAATAGCCCCTTTTCCCCCTTATAAGAGTTAATTTTTTTAGATTTGTGTTTTAATAAATATTATCAAAATATAATGGAACAGTTCATTTGGAATACTATTGAATAGTTTAGAAAATTTTGTTTCTTGGTTTTGGAATTTAAATAATAGTGTAGAAATTATAAATATTACTTTTTGAAGTAACTAGATTAATAAAAGGATAAAATGTTGGGTCTATATTCAGTTCAAATATAGACTCAGATATCAAAAAGCTATGTGATTTTGAGCAAAACACTTAACCTGTGTATAACTGTTTCCTCAACTGTAAAATGGGGATAAAAATATTATCTGCCTCATGAGATTGTTGTGAGGATCAAATAGGATGGATTTTGCAAAGTACTTTCTCTGCAAATTGTCAAATATTAAAAAGATAGGAAAAGACCATGTTGTTAGTGTTGAAAAATGATAGGAAATTATTGATGGAGCTGTGAAGTAATAAAATCATTCTGGAAAGTGATCTTTAATTCTACTAAAATGTGAGTTAAAAAATGTCTCTCAATGTAGACATTCATGGCTGAACATATGTGGAGGTCAAAGATAGAAATAAGTATTTAATACATGCATATGCCAACACATTTATAGTAGAAATTTTTAAATAAAAAGGAACTGGAAACAAAATGTACATGCATCAGTTTGAGAATGGTTAAGTGGGTCATACTATATTAATGCTTTGGGATATTAATGTTGTGGAAGAAAGAAATGCTAAAATGAATGCAATAAATGGACTTTGCAAGGTGATCTCATGAAGAGATGGGCTGGAACACTGACTGCCAGTGGGGAATACAGAATGGAACATTCCAGCTAAGAAAAGGAAGAGCATTTAGAGACTGCTGGGTCTTTTCTCTTTGACTTGAAGAGGGAAGGAGCAAAATCTTCATTGAGCTTACTTAGCTACAATCTAAATCCCTTCTTGATCAGAAAAAGATCCAGATCATTCATCTGTTTTACAATTGATGGGATAGGGACTTTTTCCCTTCAGGGAAGACAATAACCTATCCTTCAGAAGATTCCTTCAAGCCATATATCTGAGAGAATAAATACCATCCTCTTGAATCTACAAAGACATTAAGATAGTCTGAGACTTAGTCCCAGACTTGTGCCTCAAACCTCTGAAGACAAATAGGAGGGAGTTAGCTCAGGGACTTCCTCTCTCCTCATTTATATCCTAACCCCTTATCCAATAAATAGCTATTTTACTTTACTGAAGACTCAGACATCTTACATGTACTTAGAAGGGGGATTACAAATAACATCAACTAAAGAAGAGACTGAAAGGGGATTTTCTCTTACCCTTCAGCTCTAATCAGATCTGACTCCATAGTTCAAACAGCTCTGCCTGGGGGGAGGGAGAATTGGGGTTACCCTTTATCTGTTCCCTTTCTCTCAAATATTTGTCAAAACTATGGTTCCTTTTGATTCCCCACTAGTAAGTACAGTTTTGATACCCCAGATGGGACTCAAACTCACAATCCCTGGTTTAGGATTCTTATCAATAAGTAATAAGTATAATGACATCATGGAAATGTAGGAAATATATTGTCATGCAAAGCAAAGTAAATCAAGCCAGGAAAACATGCAAAATGATGACAATGAATATTATTCTTTATTAAGAATGCTGGCCCACTGTGGAGAAAGATGATTTGAGAAATTAAGGTAATACAAAATTTTAAAAAAGATTTATGGCCTTTATATCAAGGGAACAGATTGAGTATATATTTAATTGGTTTCTATTTTTAATAACTGATAATCATTGTACTATTGATGGCAATTTATTACAGAAAAAGGTTGGCAATTTTGAGTACTTGTATATTAAAAATAAATGCATCTTTAAATCATTAAAAAAGTATTTTACTGTCATACAAAACCCTTTTTCACATTAGACATTGTTGTAAGAACAAAGGCATACATAACCCAATCCCCAAAATAGAACCCAAAATACACTGATGTGAAAGATTACTCCAACAGTTCTTTCTCTGGAGATAGATAGAATTCCCAGTCATAAATCTTTTAGGAATTTCCCAGATCATTGCATTGCTTGGAGTAGCCAAATTTGTATACATAATTGTCATCCAGTCTTGCTTTATTTTGTGCAATGTTCTCCCAGTTCTGCATATTTCTCACTACATCAGTTCCCAGTGATCTTTCCAGCTTTTTCTAAAATTATCTTGCTTATCATTTCTTATAGCACAAAAGTTATCCATTACCAACACCTACCACAATTCATTCAGCCATTCACCAATTGATGGACATCCCCTCAATTTATAAATCTTTGCCACCACAAAAAGAGCAATTATAAATATTGTTGCACAACTGGGTCCTTTAATCTTTTTTATTATATCTTTGGGATATAGACCCACTATTGGCATTACCATATTAAAGTTTATGCACAGTTTTATAGCAATTTACATTTCCAAATTGTCCTCTGGAATGGTTGAATCAGTTTACAAATTCACCAAAAATGCATTAGTGTCCCAATTTTACCCCACATCCTCTAACATTTGTCACTTTTCTTTACTGTCAAAATAGTCAATCTGAAAAGTGTGGTGGTTCCTCAGCATTGTTTTAATTTGCATTTCCCCAATGAAGAGTGATTTAGAACAATTTTTATATGATTATTGATGACTTTGATTTCTATATCTGAAAATTGCTTGTTTATATCCTTTGACCATTTGTCAGTTGAGGAATGGCTTGTATTCTTATAAATTTGAGAAATTAGATCTTTATCAGAGACATTTGTTATAACATTTTTCCTGCTTTGTTGTTTCCCTTCTAATCTTGGTTAGATTGGGGGTTTTTTCATACAAAAGCTTTTTAAATTTAATATGATCAAAATTATTCATTTTACATCTTATAATACTCTATATCTCTTGTTTGGTTATAAATTCTTCCCTTCTTCAAAGATATGCCAGGTAAATTATTCTGTTACCCTATTTAGGGATTGTATCACTTTTTATATCTAAATCATATATCCATTTTGACCTTGCTTTTTTATAGGTTGTGAGATACTGGTCTTTGCCAAGCTTCTGCCATATTGTTTTCCAGTTTTCTGAGCATTTTTAGCTAAAGATGAGTTCTTATTCCAAAAGCTGCAATCTTTGAGTTTATCATATACTAGATTTCAAAGATAATCTACCCCTGTATATTGTGTATTTAATCTACCCCATCAATCTAGAAATTTATTCCTTAGGCAGTACCAGATTGTTTTGCTGATTGCTGTTTTATAGCACAATTTGAGATCTGGTAGTGCTATGCTTCCTTCCTTCACATTTTTTTCTCTTTAGTTCTTTGATATTCTTGACTTTTTGTTCTTCCAGATTAATTTTCGTTTTATTTCTTCTACTTCTAAAAATAATTACTTGGTTATAAATCTTTAAAGAATTATTTTACCATTTACTTTTTTATCAGTAGTACATGGTACTTTTATAAAAATTGACCATATATTCATACATGAAAATTTTGTAATTAAATTCATTTTTAGATCACAAGGCATTAAAAATTATCCTTAATGAGGGTTCATGGAATCACAGAATAAAAATTAATTGAAGACTAAATAATGAAATTTTAAATAACAAGTCATAGAAACAAATAGTTTTATTAAAGAAAATAATAACAATGAGACAATGTTCCAAAACTTATGGGATATAGCAAGAACAGTAATTAGAAGAAAATTTATACCTCTAAATGTTCATATCAATAAAATGGAGAAAGGAATTCAATTAAAAATTTAGAAAAAGAACAAATTAAAATTTCTAAATATTAAACTGAAAATCTGAAAAATTAAAGGTAATATTAACAAAATTAAATGCAAGATAACCATTGAATTAATCAATAAAATTATTAATTTGGTTTATGAAAAAATAAATCATTGAAAAATATGATATTTAAAAAGAAAAATCTCTAACACCAAAAACAGAACATTTTGCATTAAAGAAGTTGAAACCAAAACATTTAGTAAGAGTTATTTTTCTCTATCATATGGCAATGAACTTAATATTTTAAATGAAACATATGAATACTTGCAAAAATATACATTTCCTAGAGAGGAAGATGTAGAAGATTTTTAAAAAGCTACTTTAAGAAAATAAATTAATCAGGCTATTAAAACATTGCTAAGAAAAAAAACCATCAGAACCAGCAGCATTCAGAATTAAATTTTCCCAAACACTTAAAGATCATCTAATCCCATATTTAAAAAATTATTTTAAAAAATTTGTAAAGAAGGAATCTTACCTTTTTATGAAAAAATATGGTACAGATATGTAAACCAGGAAGAGCTAAAACAGAAATAAATTATATTTCTATTTTAATGAGTATATATTCAAAAATTATATACTTTACTCTAACTATATATAACAAAGAATATACATTATAACATAACATCATATATGCCAGGTATGCAGGTGTGGGTTAATAAAAGGAAAATTATTAACATAATTGATAACAACAAATGATGACAAAAATCATATGATTAATTCAGTAGATGCTGAAAAAGCTTTCAACTAAATACAACATTCATTCCTACTGAAAACATTTGAACTCTTAAGTACAAATGGATATCTGTAATGGAGATAAGTTTAAAATCTCTCCTAAAAGATCAGGAGTAAAAGAATGATGTCTGTTATCTCAAATATTATTAAAATTATACTAGAAATAGCAATGAGAAGAAAAAGAAATTGAGAGTGTGAAAAGGATGGCTTAGTGCAACTTTGCCTTACTTAAATCTAATTTATGCATGATTCAAAAGACATTACCCAGTGATATCATTTTGGTCCTCTTTGAGTATGAAGTATAACCAACCATTTCTACTGGGAAAGCAACACATAGCCAAATATGCATATATAGACTATATCTAAAATTAGTAGATCATTTTGGGAGAGGAGCTGTGAAAAGGGAGGGTTCAGGAAAAGCTTCATATTGAAGGTAATATTTGAGCTGCATCATGAAGGAACCAATTTCTAAGAGGCAAAGATGAGGAGGAAGTACATTCTAGATAAGAAAGCTTACAATACAAAGGTTACAAAAGTGGGAGATAGACTATGATTTGAAAAAGTGAGTTAATAAAGATTTATCAATTGCCTATTATTTGCAAACCATGGAGCTAAGCATTGGAGAAACAAAAAGAGACAAAAGACATTCCTTGTCTTCAAAGAGCTTACAATCTAAAGAGAGAGACAACAAGCAAACATTTATATATATATATATATATATATACATATATATATATGTATATATATATATATATACATATGTTCCTGTATATATGATATATATATATACATATGTTCATGTATATATGATATATATATACATATGTTCGTGTATATATGATATATATACATATGTATAATAAACAGGAATATATGTATATATGTGCATATATATATATACATATGAAATGATGAAAAGAGAAAAGACGCTAGAATTAAAAAGTACAGGTTTCCTGTAGAAGGTTAGATTTCACTTGATACTTAAAGCTAGCTATTAGATTAAAACTCTGTGGCTGGGAGTAAGATGTAAGAAGACTACAAAGGTGATGGGAGGAGAGAAGCAAGGGTTTCCAAACATGGGATTTTGAACCTATAGCCTTGAGGGTTCCACTAAAGTTTATTGAATAAAAAGGTGATAAGGTATTTCTTGTACCTAAAATTAATTACTTTGGGAGCTAAGTAGATCATGTATTAGAGCAATAAGACATTTGAGGTAGGGAGATCCATCACCAGCCAGATATTCAAATAGTCGATGCCCAAGTTGATGAGAGCATTTAACATGGATGGTGGCAGTACCAGGGGAAATAAAAGGATACATTTATGAAATATTGAAAAGGTGAAATTGTCAGACTTCCATATCAAATTGGATATGGGACTGAGTGATAGTGGGAAATGGAAGATGATATCTAGGTTACAAACCTGAGGAATTTTGAGGATGATGGTGCCTTCAACTGTAATAGGGAATTGAAGGTGGAGAAGAGAGTTTAAGAGGAAAGATGTTTTCTGGTTTTGACATATTGGGTTTAAGATGGCTCTAAAACATCAAGTTAGAGGTTTTTGAAAGGCAATTTGAAATGAGAGATTGAAGGTCAGCAGAGAGGTAAGGAAAAGATAGGTAGCTATAGAAATCAGGAATATAATGATAGTAATTAAATCCATGGGAAGTGATGAGATCACTAAATAAAATATTCCAGAGGGAGAAGAGTATCCAGAGAGGTCGTTGTGGGACACCTTTGGTTGGGAGCATGACTTAGGTGAGAATATAGGAAAGGAGACTCAGAAGGAGAACTAGGAGAAAGTGGTTCCATAATCATAGGGAGAATAGAATATTAAGAAGGGTGCAGAGAGGTCAAAATGAGGATTGAGAAAAGGTCATTGGATGTAGCAAATAGGATATTATTAGTAGCTTTCTCAAAAGTAGTTTCGGTTGAATAATAAAGTCAGAAGCCTCTGAAGGTCAGAATTGTAAGTGGTTAAGAAGAGAGAACAAGTGGAAGCTATTTTAGACAGCTTTTACAAGGAGTTTAGCCAAGAAATAAACAAGAAATACAGTTTGGCTGAACCATATAGTACAAGAAGATAGAGAAAATCTATAATAAATCCATAAAAGTAGATTAGGACAGCTAGGTGGTATAGTTTATAGATTGTCAGGCTTGGAGTCAAGAATACCGGAGTTCAAATCCAACCTCAGTCACTTACTAGCTGTATGAGCCTGGACAGGTCACTTAAACCTATTTGCCTTGGTTTTCTCAATCACAAAATGAGCCAGAGAAGGAAATGTCAAACTACTACAGTATCTTTGCCCAGAAAGTATCAAATGGAGTCATGAAGTTGGACATAACTGATTCAGCAGTAACAATAACAATGGTACATATGAACCAAGCTTTGGAGTACCAAATAGGAGAAGGCAGAGATTTTAGGAAGTTTATTGAGTGGAGGAAAGACATGGTAAAGGCATTCACTGTGGTAACTGTTTGAAGGATCGTTGATGAAGGGAGATATTTAAGGATAGTAAACCAATTAGAAGACTATTAAAGATTCCAGGTCCCTATTATGTGCCAAACATTCTATTAAGTGCTGGATATACTCCATGTGTGATGGCATCTTTCAAATATTTAGCAGTGTATTTTGTTATCAAATTGTGTTTCTTGGATTTCTTTTGTCAGTTCTTTGATTTTCCTAAAGTTATAACCATGTAACTCTGCTACTTAATAAACCCCATTAACTATTATCTTTAGTATAAAATATGAACCCCTTTGTTTATCCTACAATGCTGATAATGATATACTTCCAAAAATATCTTTTTAGCCTTACTTTCCTCTTTCTTATACACTGTGGTCTTGTCAAAATATTTTTATGTACTCTGTTACCATCTTCATCCCTTAGCACACTACTCATATCTTGACCACTATCATTCCTTGGGCTCTAGTGGAGTCAGCTCAAGACCCAGAACCCCAAAAACCCTGGGAATAACAATGCTTCCAGTCTACTGCTTTCAGTCATCAATTATCCTAGGAAGCATCCTCTGTGAAGATGTAGCCTGTCAACTGCTCCTGCAGGTACTACAGCCACAGTTATTGAAGACCAAGCAGAAAAAGTTATTACTTGAAAATTCCCTGGTCCCATTAAGTCATTTAACATCAGAAAATTGTATAATTTTATCAGTGGAAATAACATTAAAAATGTGACCATCTGCTTTGCTGCTGTACACCCAATACCTTTAGATTTTGCCAACTGATTTATAATTGATACCTCCCATATGTGTTGTTTCCCTGATTAATAATAATAATAATAATATTCCCAATTATTACTATAATTATTGAAATCTTTAAAGTTTATAAAAACATATTTCATCATTGGAATAACTGTGAGGTTAAATTATCATAATTTTAATATGGATAAGGAAACTGACTTTCAATAAATTGTCCATGGTTGTACAACTGGTAATTGTCTGAGAAAGAAGGGGAACTCAGGTTTCCATGAGAATAGCTCTAGTGTTATATTGACCGAATCATCTAGCTACTCTTAGATTTTGAGCTTTTTGAAAGCAGATATTGTCTTGATTTTCTATTTGTATCCCTTGTACTTTTTTTTAGTTATGAAAATTTGCTGGGGGCTGTCAAGCCACAATGTTTTGTCATGGTCACTTGTGGAAACCAGGAAGTCACAAAGTGGCTCCTTGGAAGGATGAAGACATCCACTTAGCCCTGCTCTGTGTGACTTCTCTCACTCACATCTCTTACTATTGGAATTGCTGTGATCACTGTTCAGTCCCTGGTTTCAGGAAAAATAATATGAAAGCAAAGTACTTGCAGGATTAATACTAATACTCCACACCAACCCCCCAGAATATCACCAAAAGATCACATTTATGAAATAAAACCTAAAAGACTCTTATGGGCTAACTTCTAACATAACTGTACCCCAATTCTCCACCCAATGTATAGGCCTGGAACAAGTTCTCCTAAGGCAGTATCAATCACCCTAGTGAGAGGTTGGTACATAATGCTTCAGTGACTTGAATTGCCAACTAAAATCCATCTGGAAACTCCCCATGAAACACTAAAAAATGATTAGTTTAATATTAAAACTGAATTGTGTTTCTATTACCCCTTTGATCCCTCAACTTGGCCACAGTGTTTGTTGATTGTCTTCTAGAACTTCTGATTAATTATCTATTTTATTAAATGTAACAAATGATTTTCTTTCATTGTCCACAAGTCCAAAGTACCTCACAGGTTAATGAAAAAACTGATCTCTAGCTATGCTGCCTGTGACAAAATCATTTATCTTTTGCAAAAGCTTTGTGTAGGTTGTCAGAATCAATAGTAACAATATATGCATGTAGAATGATCACAGAATGTTAATCAAATGATATTGTCTCACTTATCTAATTATCTGCATTTGAACATGTATGTTGAATAATGTAACTGTGTGCCAAGAAAGTATGTAATCATTGGGGTATAAAAATGAAGCCAACCCTGGGCCTAGTGGAGCAGTTCTGTGTAAAACCTGATCCAGGCTGAAACTCCCAACTTTCTCCCATCACTCATTATCTGCCAACACTGCCACACCCTGTCGAGGACCCTTGCAAAAATTCATTTTAAAATAATTTATTTTTTCAGATCACATGTTAATATACTTTAAAAAACCCAAACCTTCCTTCTTAGAATCAATACTGTGTATAGTTCCAAGGCAGAAGAGTGGTAAGAGCTAGGCAATGGAGTTTAAATGACTTGCTCAGGATCTCACAGCTACGAAGTGTCAGAGGTCAATATACTTTTTAATAGTTGTTTTCTGGCATATTATAATCCATGTTCTCTCCCTCCCTCCACTTATCCCCCCCAACCCCAAGACAACAGGTAATAAGATATAGATTATATGTGTGTTTTATTTCCATGTTCATCATGTTGTGAAATGCATATCACTTACACTAGAGAAAAATTCATTGAGGAAATAAAATAAAGAAATGTATGCTCCAATCAGTATCCAGATTACATCCTATCTCTAGTATTTAGCATTTTAATATGTAAGGTTTAATAAATGCTTCATTCATTCATGAATATTAGCCACTTCTTCACCTCCCCTTACTTAGAATGCATTCCATCCTTCAAACCTCTGCTCTTTCTATATGGAGCCTCTTCCTAGTGCTCTCCCTTTCATAATTCCCTTGCATTCATTTTGTATATTTTTGCATATATTTATTTAGATTTTATTTTGAGTTCTTCGATAAAATGTAAGGTCCTTGAAGGCAAGAACTATTTTGTTTTTGTCTGTGCCCATAGCACCTAACAGAGTGCTGAAATATAGTAGTAGGTGCCTAATAAATGCTTATTATTAGTTTGAACTGGATGGGGGGAAATAAAGGAGTGTATTAAAAATAAAAATCAAAAGGAATAACTTCTATACTTGTTTACACTATTAATCTAGAGATTTTCCATATCATTACTATGTGGAAAAATATACAACATATGTATATATATACATATATATACATATTTATATAAAGCAGCATATATACACATATATGCAATCAATCAGCTTATAAATTTATCTATCTATAAATATTCAGATTTGTTTTCAATTTCAAAGAAAGGCATGTCCAGCTCTTATTTCTTTCTTTTCTAATTTTTTTTTCTTTCCCTTTAAAATAGGAAACAACCCTGAAAAGGGAAAAAGAGGAAAAGAAAAGTACATCATGCTGAATTACAAAGGCATGAAATGTGGCTTCTATGTATACTGCTATCATTTTCACCATTATTTCAGATACTGCTGACAGTCCTGATTTCACATCTGTGCCCTGTATTCTTTGATATAACCTTCTAAAACACAGTCTCGTGTTCACTTTGGCTTAGGTTAGCAGAGAATATATCTGTCACATTTTAAACAAAAAGTCCACATACCTCAAATGAAATCTCAGTGGTTCTTCCTGTCTCGTTTAATTTCCTATATTCTTTTAATCTTTGCTGTTAATATCAGCTTATTGGCATGGACAGGCATGATGTTGAAAATAATTTTGAATTTAAGATCATGGTAGAAGGATAAATGAACTTCCAATCATACCTTCTCTCTTATTCTTTTAAATACCTTGAAGCATAATATGGTATGGACAACCCAAAAGACAGAAGTCCTTTTGTTGTGGTCTCCATTGTACTCAGATTTTTTCCTATTCTTATCTACTATATAATTTTGGTTCTTGTTCAGTCATTATTTTCAGTGGTGTCCAAGTTTGTTTGAGCCTATTTAGAGTTTTCTTGCCAAAGATACTGTAATAGTTTGTCATTTCCTTCTCCAGGTCATTTTTACCAATGATGAAATAGAGACAACCAGGGTTAAGTGACTCACCAAGGGTCATACAGTATTAATAAGTATCTGAGACTAGATTTGAACTCATCAAAATGAATCTTTCTGATTCCAGGTCTTCTGGTGCTCTAGCCACTGTGACACCTAGCTGCCCTTCTGTATGATATAGAACATATACAGTTCATTCTTAGAATAACTACCAACGTTGTCCATTAATAAGAATTAGTTGTTATTGTTGTTGTCATTGTTTGTGTACTCTTACCTTCTGTCTTTGACAGTATTGGTTCCAAGGCAGAAGAGCAGTAGGGGCTAGGTAATTGGGATTAAACGACAACTGTAAAGTTCAAGGTAATTGAAGAGGACTGAAGAGGTACTGGGAATAAGGAAGGGTTGGTAATAGAGAATGGAGGAAGTGAAAGGACAGAGAGACTCTGGAGGGCTGGAGAGGTAAAATGGAGGAATACCCTCTGTGGCTGAGAGACTATCTTTGAAATTCCCTCACACTCAGCCCACAAGAGAGGTAACCCTGTGAAAGGTTAATGATGATAGGACCAGTGTCCTTGCAAGAACTTCTGGGGACTAGTAGAGATTACTTACCAAGGCTTGACTAGTAGTTGAATTCCAGGAATTCCCCTTGTCTGGCAAACAGACTGTTATTGGCTCTCATTGTTTTGCCTAGGCTAATGGCTAGCTTAGCCACCAGCCTCTCATTCTTTGTTCTCCCTTCACTATGAATCTGACTGCGATTTTCTATTTCTCAAGTAGTTTAATAATTTTAGCAAATCAAAGAAGGGGAGAGGTTTGAGGGAAGAGGAGACTCCACTGGGTTTCTAGTTTTCTTCAGCTGAGTGAAGGTGGCACAGCTTCAACTTATTTATCTTCTTCTTAGCTAATCAATGTCTCTTTCTCCTACCTTAATAAGTGGCAAGTGTCCTTGGAAAGGTCAAGGGTGGAAAGATCTTCAGGATGACCCCCTGAAGTTAAGGAATCAGCTCCTTCTCAGCAGCTGTTGTTTGTTCTGCCTCTAATGAATGCTCTCAAACATACAGGAATCTTCTTTTTCTTTTGGATAAGGGAAATGGAGGCAAGGCTTTTCCACAGGTTGGGATCTAGAGCTCCAGGTCTTTGCTCCACACTCAACAGAGTTCAGAGGGCAAAGACCCTTCAGTTAGCAGTTTCTCCCACAATCCTCTTCTCTTACTCCAACTGTCATTCCCTCTCCCATCACATTCCAACCGATGTCTGTTCCATCTTAATGGGCAGAAATGCAAAAGCTTGATTCAGTTTTCATTTCCACAGGGTCACACAGCTAATAAGTTTCTGAGGCTAGAGTTGAACCCATGTCCTCCCATTTCCAGATCTAGCTCCCTGCACTGAGTCATCAATCTATACAACACTTAATTATTAATAGGCAATTAGTTATTTTAGAATTAGAAGAACCTATTCAAAAAAAGCCATAATTAAAAAATGAAAATGCTGTCAAATGTGACATTAGCCATGCAAATGGATTTATATACAGATTTAGAAGCTTTATTTGTAGGGTCTATTTTATTTTATTTTATTTTTTGGTACATGAAAGGGCAAAAGACAATAATTGCTCATTTCTCTAACAGCATGTACTATTTCACAGAATATTTCTTCTAGAACATCATTCCTTGAGCCATCAATTGTGATAGACTTATCAGTGATACAATAATCCAGGACAGTTCTGAAGGACTTATGACAAAGAATGCTCTCAACCTCCAGAGAAAGAACTGTTGGAGTCAGATTGAAGATGAAAACATACGATTTTTCAATTGTTTATTTGGGTTTATGTTTTGAGGTATGGATTTTATAAAATTACTCACAAAAGTGAACAATATGAAAATATGTTCTGCATGATAATACATGTACAACCCAGAGTGAATCACCTGCCAGCATTGGGAGGAGGAAGGGAAGAGAGCGAAGAAGATAAATTCAATCATATAACTTAGGAAAACATGCATGGAAATTTGTTATTACATGTAATTGGAAAAATAAAAATTTAAAAATATAATGTCATTCTCTAGACATACTACAAACTTTTGCTGCTTCCCCTCTCTATCTTCCCTTTTCCTTCTCTTTTGTCATTCTCTGACATTCTGAGCTCTGGGACCCTGCCCAGTGTTCTGTCTCCCTCCTTTGTGTTTTCTGTTGCACAGAGAAGGTCATGGAGAATAAGCAGGCATGAGTGGATTGTAACAAAGTACTAATCTCATTATCTTCCAGGCAAAATCCACCACTCTTCCGTGATCATGCTTCTACTCACTCAGATTGCAAACTAGGAGGCATATTCAACCCCTCCCTTTCTCTCACCCCATAATGAAATAGCCTCCCAATTGATTTCATTGTCTCAGGTTTCTTCTCTTTCCAACCCATCCTTCACATGGTTTAGACTACCAAACCATGCCTAGCACATAGCGGGTGCTTCAGTGCTTCAGAATGCTCATTGACTCTATTCGATATACTCCAATAATGCCTGTTGATACCAAGATCAAATTCATTTCAACTTTATCTTACTTTTCAGTTCCATTTTTGTAAAATAGGATCTACAGATATGATTGTATACATGTTTTGTATATATATGCACACACATACACACACACACACACACACACACATATAGTATACACATATAGGATATAAGCCAGTAAATCTGAATAAACTGGGTTGGATGATCAAACATTTTTGGAGGTTATTATGTAAAGAAAAATTTGGAAACAACTACTCTAAACTGTGCAACAGCTTCAAATTTCTCTTACTACTCCTGTCTTTTCTACAATCCAACTTCTTCATAACTACAAAATAGATATTAACAAAAAAAATTACAACATCACTCCCCCATTCAAAACTTTTCAGCAGTTCACTTTTACCTTTAATTTAAAATTTAAAAAAAGCACCAAACTGGCATTTAAATCCTTTAATATTATGACTTCCACTAGGGATATTCTGGTAAATGTTTAATAATTGACTCTTAAAAACCCCCCGACATATTTCTTCATTATTAACACATTCAACATCACTTTCTTAAAGCTAGGCAATTAACAAAGCAATAAGCCAAGCCCTGATTTGTAGTGGTTGTTATTTTCCAAAACATAAATGCTCACACTAGAAATTAAACAAGCTGCTCTTAGGAGTTAACAGTCAGTACATATTGGCTCCAGCAAAACCCTGGCTACCTGAAAGCTTTTCAGCCTTGTTTCATATTATTTTTTTCCATGTATTCTGTCTTCCAGTTAAATTGATCTACCCACTATTCTCCCATAAAACATTCTGCCTCCTCTTCTATCACTTTGCAGAGGTTGTTCCCCACATCTAGAATTCAATCCTTCCTCCTCAGCTTCACCTTTTAGAGTTTCTAGCATATTTTAAGCACAATTCAGGTTCCATATTCTAAATGAGGCCTATTTTGAGCTAGCCTGTGGTTTTCCCTCCCCTTCCCTCCCTTCCTCTCCCTCCATCTCTCTTCTTCTTTTCCTCTCTCTCTCTCTCTCTCTCATTCTCTCTCTCCTTTCCTCTTTCTCTTCCTCTTCCTCTCCCTCTCTTTCTCTCTCTCCCTCTATCTCCCTCCCTCCTCTCCCCCTTCTTCTCCCTCTCCCTCCCCTCTTTCTCTGTCTTTCTCTGACTCTGTCTTTGCCTTTCTGTCTGTCTGTTTCTTTCTCTTCCTCCCTCTTCCCTTCCTTCCTCTCTCTCTGTTTAAACTTATATGTGTATGTAATGTATTTCCTCTCCTCCACTCTCCAGCTAAATATTAGCTCCCTGGGTCAGGTTGTTCCAATTTTGTCCAAGCATTTCCAGAATCTAGCACAGTCACATGTATCTTTCAGAGAAAGGGAACTTAATAAGTGTTAAATTTTATAGGTAAGAAATTTAGGGAGCTCCCACATTTAAGAGAGGATGATGAGTCAACATTTTAGGAAACAGAGAAGTACAGTTCAGGATAAAGAAGAGCTATGAAAGTGCATTGCAGTAAGAGAGTAGTTTTAGGGTGGTTAGGGCCATTAAAAATGTGAACATGTGCAGAAAGATAAAGAAAAGGAAAGCAAAAAGATCACTGAATTTGTTGATAAAGAGGTCACTAATGACCTTGGACATAATTGTTTCAGTAGTTTGGAACCATTATACTTATAGGAGTAAAAATGAATAAATACTCTTAGTACTTAAAATATATAGGATTCTTAATACTAAATCAAAAGAGAGGGTAAAAAAAAGGTTCTTTCAGTCAAGTGAGCAGAGCAAAGAGAGATAGGCTCATACCTGCAGCACTTTACTGAAAGCACAAGCTCTGAATAAAAGAGCCCTGCAGTGTGAATCTTAGCCAAATTTATCTCCTAAGCATCTTTAAGTAAAATGAGAACATAATAATGCTGGGAATGTATCTCAGGTATTGCAAATTTTCCATCTGCACATAGTTAAAGAGTAAAAGAGGGGGCAGCTGGGTAGCTCAGTGGATTGAGAGCCAGGCCTAGAGATGGGAGGTCTTAGGTTCAAATCTGGCCTCAGACACTTCCCAACTATGTGACCCTGGGCAAGTCACTTAACCTCCATTGCCTAGCCCTTACCACTCTTCTGCCTTGGAACCAATACACAGTATTGACTCCAAGACCAAAGGTAAGGGTTTAAGGAAAAAAAAAAGAGTAAAAGAAAAATAAGGCAAGAAATATGCACATGTATGCAGCATCAAAGATGAAAAGGGGGACAGCACCTCCGATGAAGAGGAAATTAAGGCAATCATTAAAAATTACTTTGCCCAATTATATGGCAATAAATACACCAATTTAGGTGATATGGATGAATATATACAAAAATACAAACTGCCTAGACTAACAGAAGAAGAAATAGAATACTTAAATAATCCCATATCAGAAAATGAAATCCAACAAGCCATCAAAGAACTTTCTAAGAAAAAATCCCCAGGGCCTGATGGATTCACCAGTAAATTCTATCAAACATTCAGAGAACAGTTAATCCCAATACTATACAAACTATTTGACATAATAAGCAAAGAGGGAGTTCTACCAAACTCCTTTTACGACACAAACATGGTACTGATTCCAAAACCAGGCAGGTCAAAAACAGAGAAAGAAAACTGTAGACCAATCTCCCTAATGAATATAGATGCAAAAATCTTAAATACAATACTAGCAAAAAGACTCCAGCAAGTGATCAGAAGGATCATTCACCATGATCAAGTAGGATTCATACCAGGGATGCAGGGCTGGTTCAATAGTAGGAAAACCATCCACATAATTAACCACATCAACAAGCAATCCAACAAGAACCACATGATTATCTCAATAGATGCAGAAAAAGCATTTGATAAAATACAACACCCATTCCTATTAAAAACACTAGAAAGCATAGGAATAGAAGGGTCGTTCCTAAAAATAATAAACAGTATATATCTAAAACCATCTGCTAATATCATCTGCAATGGGGATAAACTAGACGCATTCCCAATAAGATCAGGAGTGAAACAAGGATTCCCATTATCACCCCTACTATTTGACATTGTACTAGAAACACTAGCAGTAGCAATTAGAGAAGAAAAATGAATTGAAGGCATCAAAATAGGCAAGGAGGAGACCAAATTATCGGTCTTTGCAGATGGCATGATGATCTACTTAAAGAATCCTAGAGATTCAACCAAAAAGCTAATTGAAATAATCAACAACTTTAGCAAAGTTGCAGGATAAAAAATAAACCCACATAAGTCATCAGCTTTTCTATATATCTCCAACACAGCTCAGCAGCAAGAACTAGACAGAGAAATCCCATTCAAAATCACCTTAGACAAAATAAAATACCTAGGAATCTACCTCCCGAGACAAACACAGGAACTATATGAACACAACTACAAAACACTCTCCACACAACTAAAACTAGACTTGAGCAATTGGAAAAACATTAACTGCTCATGGATAGGATGAGCCAATATAATAAAAATGACCATCCTACCCAAACTTATTTATCTATTTAGTGCCATACCCATTGAACTACCAAAATACTTCTTCACTGATTTAGAAAAAAACATAACAAAGTTCATTTGGAAGAACATAGGATCAAGGATATCCAGGGAAATAATGAAAAAAAAAACACATATGATGGGGGCCTTGCAGTCCCTGACCTTAAACTATATTACAAAGCAGCAGTCATCAAAACAATTTGGTACTGGCTAAGAAACAGAAAGGAAGATCAGTGGAATAGACTGGGGGAAAGCGACCTCAGCAAGACAGTATACAATAAACCCAAAGACCCCAGCTTTTGGGACAAAAATCCACTATTCGATAAAAACTGCTGGGAAAATTGGAAGACAGTGTGGGAGAGACTAGGAATAGATCAACACCTCACACTCTACACCAAGATAAATTCAAAATGGGTGAGTGACTTAAACATAAAGAAGGAAACCATAAGTAAATTGGGTAAACACAGAATAGTATACATGTCAGACCTTTGGGAGGGCAAAAACTTTAAAACCAAGCAAGACAGAAAGAATCACAAAATGTAAAATAAATAATTTTTACTACATCAAATTAAAAAGCTTTTGCACAAACAAAACCAATGTAACTAAAATCAGAAGGGAAACAACAAACTGGGAAAAATTCTTCATAGAAACCTCTGACAAAGGTTTAATTACTCAAATTTATAAAGAGCTAAATCAACTGTACAAAAAATCAAGCTATTCTCCAATTGATAAATGGGCAAGGGACATGGATAGGCAGTTCTCAGATAAAGAAATCAAAATTATTAATAAGCACATGCAGAAGTGTTCTAAATCTCTTATAATCAGAGAGATGCAAATCAAAACAACTCTGAGGTATCACCTCACACCTAGCAGATTGGCTAACATTACAGCAAAGGAAAGTAATGAATGCTGGAGGGGATGTGGCGAAGTAGGGACATTAATTCATTGCTGGTGGAGTTGTGAACTGATCCAACCATTCTGGAGGGCAATTTGGAACTATGCCCAAAGGGCGACAAAAGAATATCTACCCTTTGATCCAGCCATAGCACTGCTGGGTCTGTACCCCAAAGAGATAATGGACAAAAAGACTTGTACAAAAATATTCATAGCTGCGCTCTTTGTGGTGGCCAAAAACTGGAAAACGAAGGGATGCCCATCAAATGGGGAATGGCTGAGCAAATTGTGGTATATGTTGGTGATGGAATACTATTGTGCTAAAAGGAATAATAAAGTGGAGAAGTTCCATGGAGACTGGAACAACCTCCAGGAAGTGATGCAGAGCGAGAGGAGCAGAACCAGGAGAACATTGTACACAGAGACTAATACACTGTGGTATAATTGAACATAACGGACTTCTCCATTAGTGGCGGTGTAATGTCCCTGAACAATTTGCAGGGATCCAGGAGAAAAAAACACCATTCATAAGCAAAGGATAAACTATGGGAGTGGAAACACCAAGAAAAAGCAACTGCCTGAATACAGAGGTTGAGGGGACATGACAGAGGAGAGACTCTAAATGAACACTCTAATGCAAATATTATCAACATAGCAATGGGTTCAAATCAAGAAAACATGTAATGCCCAGTGGATTTACGCCTCGGCTATGAGGGGTGGGAGGGAGGAAAAGAAAATGATCTATATCTTTAATGAATAATGCTTGGAAATGATCAAATAAAATATTTTTTAAAAAATGGGGAAATCTCACAAATTTACATGGCTTAATAACACGTGGCCTGCCAACACTGAGATAGGAGAGCTTACCCTGCAAAGATGCATTTGCTTTGCTTTCAATTTAATTTTATGTTTCAACAAAGGATGTGAGCAGGCAAACACTAGACATTGTGTGTAAAGATGTTTTGTTTCATGTCAGAATTACAAGGCCGCTTTCCAATCTGAGACTCAAATTTCCACAAAAATTTCCAAAGTAAATCCAAATTTTTTTTTACATTGCATGCTGTTCCACTAATATGATCTTCAACTGAATATTCACTTTATTAATTCTCCATTTACTGATTCAGCAGTCTCCCAGTTTGTCGGTCATTGTTCTCCACTACTACTAACTTCAGATCAAGCATGAGAGATAAATAGCCACTAACAACTTCTCAATGTCCTGATCCATTTCCCCACCCCAAGAAAAAAAAAAATTACCTAGCCTGTGTCCCATATTGTTTTCTAAATCTCTCTTCATCACTATTTTGGGTACAGATATTGGTCATTACCTTGGTCTCCTTCATTTAAAGAGCTTGGCACTTCTCTCTTCTTTGTTTATCATTTAGGTTTAAGAACCTCTTTCCCAGCCTGATACCCCACAGAGAAAGCCTTCTGCTAGAGATGAGGTGACATTTCACGTAAAGACCCCTATGGTGTCCTTTAGCCCAATTTTCTAGCTCACTTCCCTTCCCTGACAGCAGGAGGGATGCTTATCCGCCACAGACAGGTAAGGTTCCTATCATATTGAAGAAATAGAGAAAGAAAACTACATTTCCTTATTTTTGTTGGTAGAGGTACAAATGCATTTCTCTTTGCAAGTTAAAATCTTCAGATGCTACATTAAAATATGATATTGAGGAGATGTATTCATGTTTCTGTGAGTACAAACATTTCTGCCAATAGGGTGCATGTTGAATTGCAGATAGAAAAGGTACCTAGCCTCTGTTCTCCACACCCTGAGGCTGAGTCCTGAGAAAGAACAGAAAATTCTCAGCCACAAATCCCCTTATTCTCAAATGTTCCTCATCCCAAACAGGCTTAAGCCCACAAGCAAGGAGGGTGTTTTTTGTTTTGTTTTATTTTTTTAATTTATTCAATTCTGTAGCAGTTCCTTATGTATCACACAGGGGTCCATGAGGATCCTGGGAAAGAATTTGATTTTTAATTTTATTGCATTCTTCACTACTCTCCTAGTACAGACTTTTCTTACTCTGCACATGGATGTTGTTAATAACCTTCTACCAGATCTTACAGCTTCTCCTCTTTCCTTTAATAATGTATTTTAGTGGTTAGATTTAGCTTTCTGATATACAGAATTCATCAATAATTACTTAATGACTTTAGTAGAGAAGTCATTGTCTAATAGGAAGTTGAAACAAAGGTAAATGAGGCAATGGAACCCAGCTGACATTTATGTCGTTCTCCAATACCATTTCATTTCTCAAATATATGGAGAAATACTGAGACAAATTTATACGAATACAAAACATTCCCCAATTGACAAATGGACAAAGGATATAAATGGGAAATTCTTAGGTGAAAACATTTTAAAACTATCTTAAGTTACATGAAAAAAATGCTTCAAATCACTATTAATTAGAGAAATGCACATTAAAACAACCCTGAGGTACTACCTCACAACTATTAGACTGGGTAATATGAAAAAAAAATGATAAGTGTTAGAGGGGATGTGGAAAAATTGGGACATTAATACATTGTTAGTGGAGCTGTGAACTGACACAACCATTCTGAATAGCAATTTGGACCCAGGTTTGAAAGGTCATAAAACTGTCTATACTGTTTGACTCAGCAATACCACTACTAGGTTTGTATCCCAAAGAGATCAAAGATGAGGGAAAAGGATCTACTCATACAAAAATATTTAAATATATTTTTTGTGGTACAAAGAACTGGAGACTGAAAAAAATGTCCACAATTTAGGGAATTGCTATGGTTGTGGTATATGATTATAATAGCATACTATTGTGCCATCACAAATAATGACCAAGATGATCATAAAAAATCTGGAAAAACTATATATATATATATATTTTTTTAATCCATAAACATAATATTCAGATTGTAGGTAAGTGGTTGTAACTGATTCCTACCAAAAGCTGGACATATATGAGCAAGTTGACTGTGAAATAAAGTCGATTCAAACTGGCTAGGTATCTAGAATTTATCAAACAAATAAACAGTAAAAATGTATTATGTGCCTATTATGTTTCAGACACTGAGCTAAGTCAGAGAAATTAAAAGGCAAAAGAGAGAGTTGGTGCCTTTAAGGAGCTTACAGTAATGGAAGAGACAACATGCAAACAAACATATGGGAAGTAAGTTTTATACAGAATAAATAGGAAATAAATGACAGCGGGCAGGCCTGAGAATTAAGAGGGGTTGAGAAATGCTTGCAGTAAAAGAAGAGATTTTAATTGGCACTCCAAGGAAGCCAGGGAAGGCAGTAGTTGAAGGAGAAGAGGGAGAGCATTCCAGGCTTGGAGAATAGCCAGAGAAAATTCCCCGAGACAAGAGATAGAGTACTGTTTTTATAAAATAGTCAGAAATCCAAAGACTTTTAAAATCATTTAATTTGATACCAATTTAAAAGTCTCTAAGAGTGTGCCTAGGAATCTGTGTTTGGTCTTATATTGGTGAATATTTTATTCAAGTCGTATAATGTAGCAGTCCACACCTATCTAGGGACAAGGGAAACAGAATGTAAAGATTGTCTTAGAAGAGAGCATGCTCAGTCTTGAGCATGCTCAGTCTTGTGCATGGCTAGGAAAGCCTCTGACCCTTGACCCCAGCTTACCCCAGGTTAGGTGGGAAAACAGGTTTCTTTGTGCTCACCTGGCTAAGAGAAACCACACCTATACCTTGTTGTTAACCAATGATAATCATCCCTATGTATTGCGTATATTTGCATATCAAAGAGATTAAATACCGGGCCACAGCAAGCTCTACCCCTCTCTCTTTCACTTGGATCTAAGCTCTCACTGATGCCTGTCCTTGCTGGAGCTTGGCCTCTTTGATTCCTTTCCTTATCTACCTCTCCCACCTGGGACCTGGCCTTTGGCCAGACACTTTCTTTTCTCTATCATATCTCTGACCTGTGTGGTATTAAATTTGGATCTTTGGACAGGTATAAGCCTTCTGAATAGTCCACTGATTGGTGTTTTTGCTGTGGCTCCTTGATAATTAATAAGGCCTGGATTTCTGACTCATTCCTGCCACCTCATATCTCTAACTTGACTCCACCATCCCCCTCGCGGCATCCAGAACTTCTATCCTTCCTCTATCTTCCTATCTTGAGGCTTCTCGCGGGTTCAAGGAAGCTTCATATAAGAACAAGGGTTACAGGCCCATCACGTATACAAATGAAACAAATAGGAAAGGAAAAAGTGCTAGATGACAGATTGAGAATGTAAGAAGTTCTCTCTGAGATAAAATACTAGATGAACCCAGTAAGGTGAGATTTGAGAAGAATAAATGTAAAGTCTTACTCTTAGGTTCAAAGAGTCAACTCCATAAACATAAAATGAAGGCTATATGGCTAGACAACAGTTCATAACAAAAAGTCCTAGAAATCGAAGTGGACTGCAATTGTAATGCCTCCAATGCATCCTCTGAGAACCCTTATCCCAACTCCTATTCTCACATACTTTCCAAATACAGTAGCCAAATAGTGTTTGGCTACATCTGCTTTTTAGCATCACATATCACTTTATATCATTAAAATATACACATAGGACAAGGATCAGCTCTTTATATGCCCTAGTACTCTGCAATGTACTCTATTTATTATAGGTATTTAATAAATGTTTATTGAATTGAATACTAAGCCCTCAGCAGTCTAAAATAAATCAGGCTGCTCTTTCATCAACTCTGCTTGACAACTTTGTTCTAAATGAAGAGTGGTGAAGATGGTAGGACTGTATAATTGGGTAATAAGCTTAAAATACCTATGACCTTGCCATTTTATCATGAAACATTATCAACATTCATGGAAAAAAAAAACTGAGCTAGATATTTTGTCTGATGAAAAGATAATTAGACCAAACATCCTACTATTTTCTTGCTCACTTTTATTTTTCATTTACAAATAATCATGTAGACTCTGTATTTGTGTATGTTCTCTGGTATTTACAAGCACATCTATATATGTATGTTCTTGTCATTTATGAGATGAACATTTTCCTTAGGGAACTTTGGAGTCTTCAGAGAAATGACAATAAAAAGACAATAGCCTAATAAATTCAACAGGGGGGACTTTTTTTTCCTCAAAGACATATGTTTACAGTAGGTTACTTTTTCTTCATTTTTCTTCCTGGGGAGAATATTAGATAAAGGAAGAAGAACATCTGCTTTTTTTTTTATCAATTAATGTGCTGGGAGAGAGAGACCTGCTTTTACCTGATAAAAACCTTAAATTCCTTATCTTACAAATACCAAATCTGCACTTAATAAGGAAGCATGCATATGACTCACAAAAGAGTGACAGCTCATGACAAGGTATTGTCAAACTTAAAATGAGTACAACTCTCTTCTTATTAGAGAACTGTATCTTAAAAAATAGACAGTCACTGGCAGAGCTAAAACTAGACTATCCATCTCTGACTCTGTCTAAATCTTCCTGAAAGACTCCGGCCTCAATCTAATCTACAGCTTGCATATAGACCTCTCCACTCATCACAATACAGAAAAAGCCAAGATGTTTGTCTAATAAATCATTTTTTTAATACCAGGCCTAGAGCACATTTGTAGAAATAGGTTATAAAATCTTGGCACTTCCAACTTTGCTGAAATTTGTCAGATAAATTCTCCTATTCAATCTTATCAAGCTTTCCATTTTTATTGTCACGTATCCAAATGCTTGCTCATAACTCAGGTTAGGCCTGTGTTGGGAAATTGTCAGTAATGAGACTAAGACAGTGGCAATAATGTGGCATTTGCCATATTATGTTCTTTAAAATAAGTTCCGGTAATACACCTATCAATCAATGAACATTAATTAAGTGCTAGGATCGAAAAAGAGGGAAAATACAGTCTCTGACCTCAAGATAACATGAGAACAGATACACACACACACACACACACACACACACACACACACACACAACAAGCTACTTTTAGGATGAATAGGAAATAATTGAAAGAGGGAAAGCACAGATTTAAGACTGTTTGGGGAAGGTTTCCTTTGATGGTGGGATTTTCATTATGACTTAAGGGAAGCCAGGGAGGTAATTGGAGAGCTGAGGAAGAGTGTTCCAGGCATGAGAGTCAGCCAGAGAAAAATGCCTGCAGCTCAGAAATGGGTCTTGTTAATGGAAGAGCCAGGAGGCTTTTGTCACTGGATCAAAGAATCTCTGTAAGGGAGTAAGATGTAATAAGACAGGAAAGATAGGAGAGAGCTATATTATAAAGGAATTTTAATGCCAAACAGAACATTTCATATTTGCTTCTGGAGGAAAATTTGCTTACAGGATTTTCCTGAGTGGGATGGGGTTTGGGAGAGGGGAGGGGTGTGTGCCATGATTGGACTTAGGTTCTAGGAAAATTACTTTAGTGGCTGAATGGATGACGGACTGGGGTGGGGCAGACTTTAGGCAGGCAGAGGCCCAAAACAGATATTTCAATAGTCCAGGAATGAGGTAATGAGTACCTGTGATAGATTGGTAGCAGTATTAGAGGAGAGGGGCCATATTTGAAGTTCAAAGGTGAAATCAACTATCCTTGAAAAAAATGTAGATGGGGAAAGGATAAGACATAGTGACAAATTCTAGAGGACTTCTCAGTGGCAAACCTGAAGGATTTTGGAGATTATGTTGCCATCTAGAGTTAGTAAGGATGATAGGGAGGATATTGGGTAGATTTAGGCTAGTTGGCCCTATTGAATATGATGTCTACTGAACATATAATTTGAGATGTCTAAAAGACAATTGGTGATATAAGACTGGAAGTCAATAGAGAGATCGGGGCAGCATAGGTAGAATAAGAATCATCAGCATAAAAATGGCAATTAAATGCCTGGGAGTTGATGAGATTACAAATGGGTAAAAGGAGAAGAGGATCTAGGGTATAACCTTCAAGGACATGGTTAGAAAATATGATCTGAAAGAGTATCCAAAAAAGGAGACAAAGAAGGAGTGGAGCAGAGAGTTAGGAGGAGAACCAGGAGAGAGCAGTGTCCCATAAACCTAAAGAGATAAGAATACCAAGGGAGAAAGGGTGATCAACAGTGTTAAAGGCTACAAAGAGGTAAAAAAGAATAAGGATTGACAGAAGTCAATTGAATTTGTCAATTTAGTAACTTTGGAAAGAGAAGTTTTAGTGGAAGTTTGTCAGAAGCCAGAATGCAAAAAATGTCAAAAGAGAGAAAGAAGAAAAATCCATTCTTAGATGACCTTTACTAATTTAGCTAGCTACAAAAATCAGAAGAGATATAGAAACATAGCTAGTAGGAATAGAAGGATCAAGTGAGCATTTTTTTTTCATCATAGGGAAGATATGGGCATGTTTGTAAGCAGTAAAAATGATCCACTAGATAGGGAAAGATTGAAATTAAGTGAGAGAATGAGGATGAAGGAGGGGGTATTCTCTTGGAGGAGAGAGAACAGAAAGGAATAGGATAGTAAGGCCACTTCATAATGTTAGTATGAAAGAGGAGAAAATGACAGAAGACATCTGAGCCATAAGGCATGAGGAAGAGGGGCAAAGGGAAAGTTCATAGTGAATGGCATTAGTATTTTCTATAAAATATGCAAGGTTCTCAGCTGAGAGAATGAAGGAGGAGGAGTCATAGGAGGGTTTGAGGAAAGATAAAAAGGTTGGGAAGAGTTGATGCAGAGAGTGGGATAGTGAGTTGTTAAGGGAGATATAATAGACTTGCCTTCAAGCAGTGAGGACCAATTGAAGTTATGTAATGAAATTTGTAGCAGATCTAGTCAGAATAGTTGTGTTTTTTCTCCATCTATTTTAGTACTTATGTGGGAATGAAGGTAACAAACAGTAGGTGTGATATAAGGCTGAAACTTGACAGGGCATAATCAGCAACATTATTAAGTGCCTAGGGATTCAAAAGAGGAAGACAGTATAAAATTGAACTGATTCACTAAGGATACAGGAAGAGAATAGAATGGCTAGTGCCAGGGAGGTGACTTGAGAGAGAATTGAGGAGTCAAGGGAAGGCATAGGGAGAGACAAAAGGCAAATACATAAAGCATGGATATGGGGTTTGTTGTTGTTGAATCATTTGGTCATTTAGTCTAGTCTGAATCTTTGTTACCATATTTGTGGTTTCTTGGCAAAGATACTTAGAGTAGTTTGCCATTTCTTTCTCCAGCTCATTTTACAAAGAGGAAACTAAAACAAAGTTCAGTGACTTACTTGGTATCACACAGTAAGTGTCTGAGGTCAGATTTGAAATCAAGATTAGTTTTCTTGAATTCAAGCTCAGTAATCTATGTACTATGCCACATAGCTGCTGGAGTATAATTTAAGTTCAAAACCACATTCACAGAATCAGGTAGCTTATTAATAACTCAAATGGCATGCTGCCTTCCAATTTCTAGATGAAGTTGAGGACTCTGCCAATTTAACAACTATATATGAGGCTCCACAAAATTTTACATGGGTTCTTCATGATGGGGTGAAGAAAACATAGATTTTCAATGTCTAGTAGGAGAGCAGAAGCTCTGATAAATAACCTCACACTGGAAAGGAGTCAGCTAGAGGTCCAATAAAAGACTGGGTTTGCTTTCTCAGGACTAGCCTAGCTAAGTAGGAAGGATGTCACTGATATGCTGGCTATTTTGTGATCAAGTATTTGACCATACAATCCATGAAACAAACAAATAAAAATGCAAAATAGCCTTCAGTCTTTTCTACGTGTGGGTGTGAAAAAGAGAGAGAGAAAGTGAGAGGGGTGGTTGAGAGTAGAGGGAAGGAAAGAAGGAAGAAGAGAGGGAGAGAAATGAAGGATCATTTAAGAAGTACTGGAGTTTCCTATAGGCTATATTGGAAAACCACCCTACTCTCATTCTTGCCTTTAATTTTGAGCCTAATCAATTCTTTCTCCATTTGTATCAAGATAGATAAAGACAGATAGCTATAGATAGATAAATATGCCTCTGTAGCTATCTATATAGATACTACTATTTATAATGACATAGATGACAGAGAAATATCTGAATATACCTATTGAAATAGAAATATTTATAAATATATATATGTAATTATATCTCTATATAACCATTTCTCCCATCTTTATACATATATCTATAGTTACAAATGGAAATGAGTTGAGCCTAACATTTGTAAACCTTAAAATTTCTTAGACTTATAAATGTTGGAAATTTCACCATTGGGAAATTTCATACTTGGAAAATTTCTTACTGATAGTCTATTGGAATGTGAACCCCATTGGCATGGGAGGTTCCTTCTCCTCCCTACTTAAGATTACTTTAGGACAGAAACCTTTTGCTGAACAATGGAAAGGGCTTTGACCTATGCTTAAGCATAGAACAGGAATTTCTTTGAGTCATGATTGATTTTAGAACTGATACAATAGAGGTACTTGGAATGACAGAACCAGGTCTTGGAAACTACAATCTCCACCTAACAGGATTTAGGAAGGGCTGCAGCAAAGATCAAGATTTAATTATTTGAGAATATGACCTTCAACAGACATGTGCAAAGCCACAGACCTCTGGGAAGTCCTGGGTTAAGCAAGAGCCACCATTGGCACAGGGAAGACATGGACAGTGATTGGTAGATGTGAGAACTGAGGGGAGGGAACTTGGATGGTTTCCTTAAAGATAGCAGGGTCTGAGGACTGGGAGGTGGTTGGAGAGTTTTTGCTCTGAGAGGTTGTGCTCTGAGAAGCTTGCTCTGAAGGAAGCTGGAGGTGGAGGCCCCTGAGACTGTTTCTCCATTTTGGTCACGTGAGTGATAGGGACTGATCTCTTTCCTTTGCCTCAGCTATCTAAGGGCTTGGGCCTTTTGGCCCAGCCTAAACAGAGTGGGTATTTAAGCCCTATTCCCTTCTCTCTCTCTCTCTCTCTCTCTCTCTCTCTCTCTCTCTCTCTCTCTCTCTCTCTCTCTCTCTCTCTCTAATACTTTTCTTCCTCCTGTTTGTAATTAAACTCCATAAAAGGTTGACTGCTGACTTGAGTTTTCATTTAGGAATTACATAGCTGAATTCCTTGGCGACCTTAAATTAATATATATCAGCCTTTTAAAGTGATTTCCTTGTCACACATTAAAGATTAGGGTGAGAGTGGACTGGGTTGCCTATGGTAAATTGCAATGACCCTCTAATCAAGTACCATCAATGAGATATCAGTATTCCATCAATGTAGGGATCAAACTACACTCCAGTATCTGAAGAATTAAAAAATCGAGTACTACTCAGAGGGCAATAAATAGATAAATACAAGGAACATATAAGAAATGGTTTTCCCTGGAGAAATGGAAGTATGAATTATGGGCTGTTCACTTGGCAAAACTGGTAGATAATCTCTGTCCTTCCCTCAAATTCCTGGGATATCAAGGAAAAGTAAGAGAATCTCCTAGTACATTAGGTAGACTTTGGTAAACTTGTAGGACATAGTTAAGACTTGCACAGGACAGGTAGGCATAAGTGGATTATGACCTATCACTGAAGTGAATACTCACAGATCAAAGACTCATTTGACTATTTAAGCATATATTCAGAAACAAATTAAATTAAATTCAGAAGCTCCCTGCAGTGAATAAGATATTTGCTTCTAAGTCAGGAAGAACTGAGGTCTAGTCCCATTTATATTTGCTGAGCTTGGGCTAGAGACAATTTCTTAGTTTCCCAGGCAACTCTTATCATAAAATTAGTCTCAAAACTATGTTTGTAGAGAGAATTTCCACACTTGGAGTTCCCATAACCAGTGAAATCGTATATCTTAGGTCCTCTCCTTAAAAAAAAAAGGACATTTAATCAAAATCCAATCAGAAATTGAACAATGAAAGTCAGAGGAGGTTTATGTCTGCTTAACAAAAAGCAAGACAAACACAAAAGTAAATTAATTGCTGGGATTTAAAATTTAGATAATCTTGTTTTCTAAGGAGAAAAATAAGAATCTGACAAACACCTTTGACAGAATTCCCAGGTGAGAAACTTATATATTTGAGGGAGGCAGCATGCATAAAGTCAACTCAAAAATTGTAAATGCACTCCTTAAGTTTTTGTCATAAGATGGATAGCACCTACCCCATCCCGTAAATTCACATTATTCTGGAATATCTAGAATTTTTATTAAAAATCTCAAATTTCCCAACCATGCTTTTCAGCTATGATGGATTTTGTTAAGAAAAATCCTAACTATAGATGTGAAAATGAACTTGAACTGAACTGAGGATTTGGGGGTGGGGGTTGGGGGGGAGGAATACTTGTTAAATCAACCACAATTGAAATTTGTTTTTGACAGAATAGATTAAAGGAATCCAACATTTGACTTAACAAAATAGAAAGTGTCAAAAATCTGAAATCACCATGGCAGTAATTAATTTGAATCTCACAATAGAATAGGTTTGGCTAATGTATGTGCCATGTGGTGTTTAAGCCAAGAGCAAAAGCAATATGTGGTACTCTGAGAATAATCACTGACTTAAGAAAGAAAAGAAATTTATTTCATGTTTTTCTTACTTCATTTACCTCAAATGTGCTTTTGGGAATAAAAGCCATATGGGGATACATTTTTATGGGCTTGTAGTAATTAAACATTTTTACATATAAATTAGTCATGCTTAAATCAAAGCAGAATACCTCTTTGTCACAATTTGTCAGTTACAGCCAGCCTTGTCTCTCTCCTGAGCTTCAGTCCCATATCAAAACTTGGCTTCGTATGCGATCCAGTGGAAAAAATTATTGGCACCTTAAACACAATATAGCCCCCAAATCAAAATTCATTTTCTCCCTCCCCCCAAATCTACCTACTTCTTCTATATACTTTTTGGTTTCTGGTAAGAGAACCACTATCCTTCCAGTCTCTCACGTTTAAAGTCCCTCATGATCAAATCAATGTTAAGGTTTGTCAAATATATGCCAACGGAGTACCTCTCACACTTGTACTCTTCTCATAATGTCTACCATCCTAGTTTGGGTCATAATTATCCCAAGTCTACACTATTTTAAGTCTTTAGGGTTTTTTTTTATTTTCCTTTTTGCCCCTCTCCAATACACCATCCTTCTAACTGCAAATATGATTGTCCTAAAGTATAAGACTGAATGAGAAACAGCAATGGTTTCTTGTTATTGTTTGGATAGAGGGGAGTGGATTGGGTTTGAGAGAGTAGAGAGATGTATGTCAGGAAATATTTTATAGAGGTGGCATCTGAGTTAATCCTATCAACAAGAAAGGGACATTTTAAAAAATAGATGTGCTGAAAATTGGTATAGTCATTGAGACATATTACCCTGAGGCAAATAGCTCACTTTTACATGCTTCATTTTATAGATGATAAAACTAAAATCCAAGAGTAAGTTACATCACAATATTAAAAATTAAAAATTCAGGACCTCTTTGTAATGTAGATTCAGATAAACTGCTGACCATATCTATATGTTTTTAAAATTTTTCTAATTATAATGGGGTGTTATTATTGACCCTAACATTATGAGAACCTCTCATATTTGTGTTTCTTCTTGCCAAATGGAAGCAAGAATAAAAATAAAAGCAAAACCTAGGACAAAAAGGCCCTTAACTTTCAAGGACCTCCTTTGCTCAGAATTGAACATATTTTATCTTCAAAATGCATTATGTTTTTTTAAAATAATTCAGCCCAGCAAATGATTTTTCAATTTTGGTTTCAATAAGGGTTGCCTTATAATTTGAAAAAATTAATCATCTGTAATAATTGTCATAAATATAATCAAAGTCCTTTGGCATGTTAATATTATATGTATATATGTAAATCTTCCAAAATGGTTTAATTTTGAAGATTCCCACAGTGTTTTGTAGGTATGTGTGAATGTACATTTCAACAAGTAGCCTACACACATCCTGAGAAAACATGACAGATAAGTTAATTATTTACACTATCTTTCAAGATTCCTTTGATGAAAAATGCAAATAATGTCATTACATTGTGTGTTCGTTTGCTTTAATAGTAGGGAAAAATGATCTCTTGCCTAGATCAACTGCTACTTTGTTTTAATGTTCTTGAATTCAATGTTACCTGTCTTTGGCCCTATCTTTAAGTGTATTATTTTGAAAGCCTTGAGAAATCCATATTGACCAGTACAATAATTTACCTAACATTCCTCAAATTTCTGGAATTCTACTTATGACCTTGAGGATATGTGTGTGTTTGGAAAGAAGAAAGAGCAGAAGAAATTTTACAGTTGGCTGAGAAAGAGTTATCATAAGCAATAAAGGAAGCCAATGGATCTGATGGAGATTGTGCTAGCAAGAGCGGAACAATGACCTGAGGATTTTAAAGTTGATAAGAACATAGTAATGAAGGTACAACCTGAACTGATGACCAAGCCAGAGCATACAAATGATAGAGTGACCCTTGCCCCTAATGTTCCCTTTAGAGCAAAGCTATTTTTCCTATTCCCTAGTTAATCCCTTTAACTCCAGATTTTTCCATTATTTCTTCCAGTTTCAACAGCAGGATTTGAACATTTTAATTTATTCATTTTTTAAGTTCATACATTTAACCAGTAATTTATTTAAAAAAATCTTTTTGGATCAAAATGTTTGTTGTGTTTACTGAATTCTGAGAGTGACAGACACTGAGATGAGAAACACAGACAGAAAGATGACGATAAGTAAAAAGAGACAAACAAGAATGAAAGATGGATAGACAGAGGGAGAGAAGAAGAGGAGGAGGAGGAGAAGGAAGACTTTTCTTTTTCCAAGATGGGAGACAAGTTTGCTCAATATATCTGGACTATGGCAGAATCATATAAATAAGATGAGTTGCAGCATCATTCCCCATAAAACCACTAAGATACAGAAAAACCTTGCAAAAATAAATTCTATAGAGTATCCCTGGATTTAACCTCCATGTATGAGAACACTGAAAGTATCACACTATGAGTAAAAGACCTCTGCTTTAATCTGAGGGCAGGCTTCTCAGAGACTTCAAAGCCAAGTCCCAGAGAGGGTGAGGAAGTGATAATTTATAGAACAAGTGGTAGCCTACCCCTCTTAGTATATGTAATTACCATAGTCCTACAGTTGATGCTTGAAGGTGCCAGAAGTTGACATCTAACAATTCTAAACTTCCTCATTACTCTATAAAAAAACAATGATCCTACCATTAAAACAAAATTTAATAAATTGATTTCATTGCATTATTCTTTGCAAGGCACTTTACTAGATTTGGGGAAAACAAAGAAAGGAAAAAAAATCACTCCTGAGACTCAAGGATCAGATATTCTGCTGGATTCAATCTATTTTGCAAAAGAAGTAATATATGAGTGAATATTCTTAGAATTTTGTTAATTTTTTTTGTATTTTATTTTCCCAATTATATGGAATAATATTTTTCAACATACATTTTCTGAAATTATATGACCCAAATTGTCTCCCTCTCTCCCCTATCCCCTCCCTAAGATGATAATCCATTTAACCTGGGTTGTCCATGTGTGATCATGCAAAACATTTCTATATTGGTCATAGCTGAGAGAAAATACTCAGGTAAAACCAAAACCCAAAAATAAAAACTAATAAAATAAAGTGAAAAAAATATGATTTGATCAACATTCAGACTCCAACAGTTCTTTCTCTGGTGGACAGCATTTTTTGTAATGAGTCTCAATTAATTAATTAATCTGGGAAGTTAAGCTGAGAATATCTATCTTTCACAGTTTATCATCCTACACTATTGCTGTATAGTGTACAATGTTTTCCTGGTTCTACTTACAACATTCTGCATCATTATTATAAGTCTTTCTAGTATTTTTTTTCTGAAATCATTCTGCTTATCACTTTTAATAGTACAAGAGCATTTCAAAACAATCATATGCCACAGTTTGTTCAACCATTCCCCAAATGATGGACATCCTCTCAGTTTCCAATTTACTGCCATCATGAAAGAGCTGCTTTTGGTATTTTTAAACAAATGAGTCCTTTCCTTTAACAAAAATTACTTTGGGATATAAATCTAATAGTGGTATTATTGGTTCAATAAGTATGCACAGTTTTATAACACAGTTTTTATTGTTGCATCATTTTATAACCTCACTAACATACATTAGTGTCCCAACTTCGCTGCAGATCTTCCAATATTTATTACTTCTTTCCTTTACTGTCAGATTAGTTGATCTGATAGACATGAGGTGGTATCAGAACTGCATTATTTACATTTTTCTAATCAAGAGTGATTTAGAGCAATTTTTCACATTACTGATAGCCATTATTTCTTCATCAATAACTGTCTGTAAATATCCTTTGAATATTTGTCAATTGGAGAATGACTTGAATTCTTATCAATAAGACTTAGTACTCTCTGTATTTGAGAAATTAGTCCCTTTATCAGAGAATTTAGCTATAGAACTCCCCCCCCAGTTTATTTCTGCATTTCTAATCTTGGTTACATTGATTTTGTTTGTACAAGATCTTTTTAATTTAATGTAACCAAAATAATCAATTTTACATTATAATTTTCTGTATTCCTTGTTTGGTGATAAATTCTCCTCTTATCTATAGATCTGACAGATAAACTGTTCCATGCTTCCCTATTTTGCTTATGGTATCATCCTTTATGTCTAAATCATATATCCATTTTGATCTTAGAGTGATCCCTCACCTATTGCAAGAGTTATGTTCCAGAGATCCCCGCAATAGGTGAAAATCTGCCAAGTAGTGGCATTACATTTATTTTGCTATTTATATATATTTTAAGGCTTTATAAACCCTTCCAACTCTCCTATAAACATTTTCAACACTTTTATTAATTTTTCCCACACTCTTATAAACACTCAGCCAATCAGAACCCATAATACAGAACAGAACACTGTGGGTTAGTCACCTTTCATTCCATCAGTCAATAATGTGTCAGACACAATCTCATGTTGGCAAACTTGCATAAGCGGTACTGGCGCACTGCATTTTCATTGTATATAGTAACTAAGTATTCATCCTCAAAATCCTGCAATATAGTGAAAATTCTGCGATACAGAATTAGATTTTTTTTTTAAACTGGTGATACAGTGAAGATGCTATAAGTGAACTGCAATATATGGAGGGAAGACTGTATCTTACTATAGGGTATGAAATATTTGTTTATAATTAGTTTCTACCATACTGTTTTCCAGTTTCCAAGTAGTTTTTGTGAAATAGTGAATTCTTGTCCACAAAGCCGGGATTTGGGCTTATTAAACATTATAGATTCCTATTGTCATTTACCAGTGTAACTTGTATTCCTAATCTATTTGATTTATCCACTATTTTATTCTTGGCCAGGACCAATTTCGTTGGATGATTAGCACATTGTAATAGAGTATGAAATTTGGTAATGCTAGACTATCTTCCTTCATATATTTTCCCATTGATTCCGTTAATATTCTTAAACTTTTGTTCTTCTGGGTGAAATTTGTTATTATTTTTTCCATCTCTATAAAATAATTTTGGTAGTTTGATTGGTATGACACTAGTCAAATAAATTAAATTATGTGTAATTATAATTTCTGTTATATTAGCTAGAACTATCCCATGAGCAATTAACATTTTTTCCAAATGTAGTGATATGACTTTATTTAAGTGAAGAGTGTTTTGTGATAGCATTCATATAATTCCTGTGTTTGCCTTGTCTAGTAGACTTCCTGGCATTTATATTGTCTAGAATTATATTAAATGTAATTCTTTTCCTATCTCTTTCAGTTGGACTTTGCTGGTAACATACAGTTAATGGTGATGATGTATGTCCGTTGATTTTGCATCCTGCAACTTTCCTAAAGTTATTATTTCAATTAATTTTTTAGTTCATTAACTTTAACTAAATATATTATCCTATCATCTGTTAAGAGTGATAATTTAGTTTTCTTATTGTCTACTTGAATTATTCCCATTACTTTTTTTCCTTCTCTTATTGTTAATGCTAACATTTATAGTACAATATTAAATAAGTGATAATAATGGGCATCCTTTCTTTACTGAAGATCTTATTGGGAATGACTAATTGATCTCATTATAGGTAATACTTGCTGATGATATTAGATAGATGCTACTTATTTCAAGGAAAGCTCCAATTATTATTATGTTCTGTATTTTAATAGGAATGGACATTTTCTTTTGGCAAAAAGCTTTTTTTCTGCATCAATTGAATTAATCATGTGATTTCTGTCAGTTTCTTAATGATATACTCGATTATGCTGATAATTTTCCTAATATTGAACAAGATCTGTATTCTTGATGTAAATCTGACCTAGTCACAATCAATGATATTTGTACTATATATTGCTATAGTCTCCTTCCTAGCATTTTATTTAAAAATTTGGCATCTATATTCATTAAGGAAATTGGCTTTCTTTCTCTGTTTTTGCTCTTAAAGGAATTTGGTGAAATTCCTTTTTGGTTTATTATTCCATATAGATTATATACTATTGAAATTAATTTTTCTTTAAATGTTTGGTAGAATTCACTTAAGAATCCATCTTACCTTGTAGATTTTTTCTTAGTAAATATTCATTTTGATAACATTCAATTTCTTTTTCTGAGATAGGATTATTTAAGTATTCTATTTTCTCTTTGATTAATCTGGGCAATTTATATTTTTGTAAGTATTCTTCCATTTTACTTAAATTGCCAAATTTATGGACAGATAATTAGTATAACCAGAAAATTAAAAATAATAATAATAATAGCTTAACCAATGCTTGGACTGTGATTTTTAAGAAAAAATTTAACAGCCTGATTTATTGTAAGAGTTTAGTGCCAGGTGAAGTCTTTGTATGTAATGAGTTTAAGAATTAAGTCCCAAGAAAAAGTCTTTGGATGTAATGAGATTAAGAATTTGTACCCAGGATAATGCCTGAGTTATAATTTAAAATGTATATATTGTTAAATTAATTTTAAACTTGTGTTATCATAATAATTAGTAAATTACTATATTAATTATGATTCATAGATGTGTTTTAAGCAAGCTAGCTCATAAAAAATTAAAGAAAGAGAAAGGTCACCTAGAGGTCACAGAAGTCTGTAGGTTGGGCAGGTCCTGGGACATGGTAGGTTTGTGGGAGTCCTTAGAGGTCAGGGAAAGATCTCAGTGGTTCTGAAATGGACTCAGAGACCTGCTAGCTTTGGAAATAGTCCCTGAAAGTATTGGTGGAATTGGGGACCAACAGGAAACTATAAAATTGTGTGTGATTTGCAAGATGAGGTCTTGGGTTTTAAATCTGGAAGAAACCTGCAGACCTCTGGAAGTGTGATTTCTCTGTCATGATAAGCCAAATCTTTGCCCAGAAGAGTCTCCAAATATTTTATTTTTACATTAGGCAAAATATCTCCTTATGATTGCTTTAATTTCCTCTTCATTGGTAGTAAATTCTTTTCCGTTTTGAAACTTGTAATTTTATTTTCTCCTTTTATTTTTTAAACCCTTACCTTCCTTCTTGGAGTCAATACTCTGTATTGGCTCCAAGGCAGAAGAGTGGTAAGGGCTAGGCAATGGGGATCAAGTGACTTGCCCAGGGTCACACAGCTGGGAAGTGTCTGAGGTCAGATTTGAACCTAGGATCTCCTGTCTCTAGACCTGACTCTCAATCCACTGTGCTACCCAGCTGCCCCCTCTCCTTTCATTTTTTAAACAAAATTAATCAATGGCATATCATTTTATTTTATTTTTCATAAAACCAAGTCCTAGTCTTATTTATTAGTTCAATGGTTTTCTTATTTGAATTTTAGTAATTTCCCCTATGAATTTCAGGATTTCTAATTCAGTTTTTAATTGGAGACTTTTAATTTGTTCTTTTTTCTAATTTTTAGTTGCATGTCCAATTTATTCATTTGTTTTTTTTTTCTATTTTACTGATGATATGGAGAGAGAAGATTTAGAGATATAGACTTTCTACTAAGTACTGCTTTGATAGCATCTGATAAATTTTGATATATCATCTCATTGTCATTATCATTAATGAAATTGATTATATAATTTGTTCTTTGATCCATCCCCATTTTAGAATTAGAATGTAGAAGTATATGAAACTTTTAGTTTCCACTTTTCATTTGTCTTTCTATGGCTTTTTTAAAATTATAATTTTAGTTGCATTGTGATCTGAAAAAGGATGCATTTATTATTTCTGCTTTTCTTCATTTGGTTGTGAAATTTTTGTGTCCTAATACATGACCAATTTTTGTGTAGGTGCCATGTACCACTGAGAAGAGGATATATTCTTTTCTATTCATATTCAATTGTCTCCAGAGACTATTAAATATAACTTTTCTAATATTCCATTCACCCCATCTCCTTTTTTGTTTATTTTGTATTAGATTTACTTAGTTCTAAGAGGGGGAGGTTATAGTCTCCCACTAGTATAGGTTTACTTCCTACTTTGTTCTGAATCTCATTTAATTTCACTTTTAAAAATTTAGAGGCTAGACCATTTGGTGCATATAAGTTTAATATTGATATTTCTTCATGGTCTATGGTACTTTTTATCAAGATATAATTACCTTCCTTATCTCTTTTAAGTAGCTCTATTTTTGCTTTAGCTTTGTCTGAGATCATGATTGCTACCTCTACTTTTTTTTAACTTTAGCTGATTCATAATGAATTGTGCTCAAGCCTTTAACCTTGTGTATATTACTGATTTAAATACGGTTCTTGAAAACAACATATTGTAGTCTTTTGGTTTTTAATCCAATGTACTATACTCATTTTTTATGAAAGTTCATCCTATTCACATTAATTTATAATTACCAAATGTGTAATCCTCTCAATTTTATTTCCTCTTTTTATTCTACACTTTCCCTCTTTCACTTTATTCCTATTCACAATTATTTTGCTTTTCATTAATCCCTCCCCAACTTCATCCTCCTTTCTATTACCTTGCTCTTTTTAAAATTCTCCTTCTACTTCCCTATAGTGTAAGATAGATTTCTATACCTGACTGATTGTGGTTGTTATTCCTTCTCTGAGCTAATTTAAATGAGCAAGTGTTAAGCATTGCTGTTCACCATCCGTATCCTCCTCTCCACTGTGATATTTTCATCTTCCCTCTTTAGGTGGAATAATTTGCCCCTTTCTATCTCTCCCTTTTCTCTCCTCTCAGTATAACCCTCTTTTTTCATCCCATGGCTTTCTTTAGAATATTATCCTAACCAACTTACTCACAAACCCTCTCTCTATGTATACTCCTTCTAACTGCCTTAATAAAGATAAATTATTTTTAAGAGATACAAGTATGTTCCTGTATATGAATGCAAACAGTTCCTCTTTATCAAATCCCTTAATTTTTTTCTTTATATGCTTTTATTGAGTTTTATATTTGAACATCAACTTTTCTGTTCAGACCTAGTATTTTCATAAAGAACTTTTAGAAATCTTCTATTTCACTAAATAGCCATTATTTTTTCTGAAAGAATATACTCAGTTTTGCTGAGTAGGTGAAATTTCATTGTAGACCTAGCTCCTTTGCCTTCTGAAATACCATATTTCAACCTAATGTAGAAACCACTAATCCCTGGGTAATATTGACTGTAGTTCCATGATATTTGAATTGTTTCTTTATAGATGCTTTTGGTATGTTTTCCTTGTTCTGGGTGCTCTAGAATTATAATGTTCCTGATAAATTTTATTTGGGAATTTCTTTCAGGAGGTGATTGATGGATTGTTTCGATTTCTGTTTTACCCTCTAATTTAAGAATATTAGGGAAGTTTTCTTTGATAATTTCTTGCAATATAATGTCTAGCGTTTTTTGTTTGTGTTTTTGTTTTTTGAACATGATTTTCAGATATTCTGATAATTCTTAAATTTTCTCTCCTGGTGCTGTTTTCTGTGTCAATTGTTTTCTCCAATTAGACATTTCATATTTCCTTTTATTTTTTAAAATTCTTTTAATTTTGTTTCATTATTTCTTTGGGTCTCAGGAAGTCATTAGTTTCCACTTGCCCAATATTATTTTTAAAGAATTATTTTCTTCAAGGAGATTTTGGAACCACTTGGTCCATTTGGCTAATGCTACTTTTTAAGGTGTTATTTTCTCCGATATTTTCTGTGTCTCCTCTTACAAGATAAGTTTCTTGTATCACTTTCATTCTTTTCCCCATATTTCCTGCTCTTCTATTTAATTTTTGAAATCAGTTTTGAGGTCTTCTAGGATATGAGATCAATTTTTATTTTTCCTTGAAGTTTTGCATGTAGTTGCTTTGATCTCATCATCCACTTCTGATTTTGTGTCTTACTCTATCTTGTCTCCATAAAAAATTTTCTATTCTTAGGTTTTTTTTAAATTGTCTGTTCATTTTTTCAGCTTTTTCTTGACTTTTATTTTATCATCAAGGTTTTATTTTTGTCTTTATGTTCTGTTAAATTTATGGTTGGACTGAATATTTAATTGGTCACCAGGGATTTAATTTCTAAATTCCAAAAATAAATTACTAAAGTCAAATAGAATTTATGGTAGTTTATTTTTACAATAGAGGGAGGATATTAAGGAAGAGATAAAGAGAAGGAAAGGGAAAGAGAGAGAAAGAGCTTTGGCTTCCTCTGACCCAGGTAAGAATTTCTAGGCCAAAAGGCCAAGGAAAGGAAGTTAGCCTTTACACTCACCACGTTGTCAGTTCAATCAGCAGATTCTTTTATCAGCCTCAACTCCAGCAGACTCCACCCCAAGTATGTCTCTTTCAAACTCCAGATGTCCCTCTTCACACCAAGTCTCTCTTCACTCCAAGTGTCTTCACTCCAAGTGACTTCCTTCAAGTGTCCCTTCCTTCCAAGTCCAAGTCTCTGTCTTCTGTGCATCTCTGTTTCTATTTTAAAGATCTTTTTATCTTGTGTCACTTCCCCTAAATTTTAAGTCTACCAATCACAGCTGATGCTCTACTCCAGGACTACCCACTCTTTCACACATGGGTCACAGACCTCCTACTCAATATATGAAATGGGTGTTCACACCTTTTTGTGGTTAAAATCCAAAATGGGTAGACATACATACTCAACTTTAAGTACTGTATTTACACTTTGGGCATTAAAATCTAAAAATAGACAGGGAATTACAATTTAATCTTCACAATCAAGGAAGAGCTAAGTGCCTTCATTGTTACATTCAAAGGAGAGCCAAATCTGATCTTCACAGTTCTCAGGGTGGAAGAGATACTCTCTTTAACTTCAGAATTTATCATTCTTCTACACTCAGAATTAGTTCTGTTTGCTCACAAGTTTCAGTTCTTCCAAGTTAGTATGATGGGCTATGGACTAAGAAATATTTGGATTCACAAATTCCAGCTTTTCTATATTATAGGTAATAAAAAATATAGATAAGGAAGTGCTATAACAAAGGAAGACAAAGAAGAGAAAACCTTGATCAGAAAACCAGAAGCTAAACCAACAAAAAACTTTTAAGAAGCTAAAAATGGATAAATAAAGCTCTCCATGATATTTTTAATATTCTTGGGAGGACATGAGAGGGTCAAAGTAGTAACTGCAAGTGATAGCCAATACAAAAACAAGAGTCAAAGTGATCTGATATACAACTGTGAATGTTCTGCTAAATTCTTACTTTCACAAGTCACCAGCTGACTCTGGATCTTCAGAGAACATGTCAGTGAAATGCAAAGTTGGGCAGGTTTTCTCAATCTACAAAGACTTCTGTTAGGGGTACATTGATGAAATGTCATTTTAACCAGCTTGCCTCCCAAAAGTTGCATGTTCAAAAAGGCGACTCTTGGATTATATTATAATTAATTTGGGTCTCTATCAACTTACTAAATCACAAAATTTTTGAGTTAGAAGGAACTCCAACGTCCATTTATTCTAAACCATGGCCATAACAAGAATCTTTACTGTGGTATATCTGACAAGTAATTATCCCAACTCTTGATATATATCTACATTGGGATTATTCCCTATAGTTTAGAGGAGAGAGCTGCTCTTTTGAGCAACTCAAATTAGTAAGAAACTTTCTTAAAAACAAATCTAAATTTGTGTTTTAGGAACATTCACCCAATTAATACCAGTTATAGGCACTGTTGTGGTCAAAGAAATCAAGTTTAATGCTACTTAAGTATAAAAGTCTTTCAAATTCTTGAACATAAGTAAAGTATCACTAGTTAGTATTTTCTTCTCCTGATTCAATTTGATTCAAATACATATATATGCATATATATATTCAAATTCAAATATATATATATACACTTTTCCAATTTTATTTAATATTGCTTTCTATCATATACTCTTTGACCAAGCCATGCTGACCTATTTGCTGACACTCAGATATAACATCTCATTTCCTATATCCTTTCCCTTTTACAAGTATCCTGTACTTGATAAAAACCCTCCTCATCTTCATTTCTTGGAATCCCCTTGTTTCTTTCAAAGCTCAGCTCAAATATTATCTTCTCCATCAAGCTTTTCCTCGTCCCAGAGCTGCTACTTCACCAAAATCACCTTGTATTTTTAACGATTTTTGTTAGGATGCATATGTATATGTGTTGAGTCTTCTAATAAAATATAAGCTCTTTGAGAGCAAATCATTTTTACCTGTTTATTATTGGTATTTAAATCCGCAATAACTTGCAAAATATCTGGCTTATAGTATGAAATTAAGGAATACTCATTGGTTGATTGATGGTAGATGACTATTAAAGGACTCCATCAGAGTCCTTTATATATATTTTTATGAGCCAGACTGTGAAATGCCTAACAAAAGAGTTAGTAGTTGTTAGTCTTAATAATGAGGGACTCGAATATGTTGAATAGGCAAGGAAAAGAGTTAAACCTCTGCTTTAGGAGTATCATCTTGGTTTCTGTATGAAGTATAAATTGCACAGTAGAGATAATTAAGGCATGGAGCCCCATAAGGAAAGAGTTACTATTGTAAAGTAAGGAGGAGAGACCTTGGAGTTGAGATGAGAAGCCAGGCTGATAGACAGATCAGCCTGAGTAGCAGCAGAGGATGGGCAAGAGAATCCTGGCAGTTCTGAAAGCTGGAGAGAACTCTGAAGCCAATGGTCAAGGACTTCCAGCCTGGGAAGAGGAGGAGAAGGAGCAGTTTCCAGAGGCTCTACTGGATTTCCCTACCAGTTGGAACCTGACTCCATTCAGAGACCCTCCATACCTCTGCTGAGATTCAACAGCCATCTGAATTCTCAAGAGGGATTTTGGTTGGACTCACTGGGGCCTGAGCCACCTAATCCATTCCCTTGGATCTCTCTCCATTACCTGTCCCTTGAACTGTACATTAGAATAGTGAGACCATTATGTGTAGGGGCAGGAAGCAGTTGGTGGGAAGGGAGGCCAAGGCCTCTAATCCTCCAACCTCCAGACTTTGAAAGCCAATCTTCAATGGAGGTAGACCATCACCCACTTACCCTTTCCCCCTTATTCCTCCACCATTACCTTTCCCATTAATGTCAATTATATTACAAATATTTAGATCTGGGTTTGGGCCTGTATTTAGATTATAAGACAAAGGATTGAGGTTAACTAGATTTCAAACTGAAATCCTGTCCCTTATACTCTCCACAGAGAAGGGGTTTGATTCTGAAGCCCTGTGGCTCAGAACAGCTGGCTAAGGAACACTGTCATCTTTCCTTACCAGGTGAGGCCATACATTAACCTCAAAGGGCTGCCAGCTAAAGTGTCTTTGGGAGGTGGGATTAAAAGGGGTCATCTTGCCTCACTGAGGCAGACTTAACTCAGGGATCCCAAACTCCACTGAGGGAGACATATTGCCACCTTAACTTAATCAACCTGTTTGTTTAAAAACCTGTCTCCTGCCCCCACTTCTCCCTTTCAACTTCTCACTGGAGTTACAGCCTTTGTATTTTAATAAAAATCCAAGATTTTTTATTTTTTTTTGTTCAAGAAAGATCTTCAAGGAAGAAGCTTGCTAACTCCTAAATCCAGAGAATGAACTGTTACAGAAAGATGCCAGAAAACCCACACTACATCAAGAAGATCCAGAATGAACTTTGGGTTTGGTTGATTGAACTGAAGTTTGATTGAACATTTATCGTAAATGCACAATTTTATGACAAGGGGACTACCCCTATTTTGGCTTTCTGTCAATGCGCCTAGCAAAACATTAGTTTTGCTTTCTTTCTTTTCTATTCCTTCCTCACTACTGTAATTTCCTCTTAGAAAACTGAATATTGTATACATCTGTAGTTAGAAGTGTGTTTAGGACTACAAGATGATTATGTTAAATGATCAATGGGCAGACTAGTCTCCCAATGATCATCAGGGGGAATTGTGAATCTTAAAACTGCTCAGACTCTACTACAGAAGATTTGATTAAGCTATTCCCCATTTTCTACAATGGAGGTACTTGGTCAGGAATGTATTGAGAACTTTAAAATTACTCCACCCTGCTCAGACAGTGCCTTATGGAAAGATAAAGTTGTAAACTCCTGACTGGACAGTGAAACATCCCTAACTCATGCTTATAGTGAAGCAAAAACCCTAAACTAGGTGGTCTATTTTTAGATCTAATACAAAAGGGTGTTAAGTACCTATAAAGGTTAAATTAATCACTAAAAGGTCAAGCAACTTACAGAAGGCAAGCTTAACAAAAGAGGTGTGAAGTTTTAGTCTAACCAGAGAAGGTGATAACCAAAGAAGATAGGAACTGAGAATGGGTAGTCCTGGGGAAAAGCATCTACTGTGATTGGTAGATGTGAAAGTTGGGGGGGGGGTGACATAAGAGAAAAATCTCTTTAAAAGGAAGCAAAGGAACAAGTTCAGGGGAATTGAATTCAGTTGCAATTTAAGTTCAGTTTGGAAGCTGAATTGGAGGAGGTCAGGAGTTCAGAGGAAGGTCTCTGAACTCAGTTCAGGAGTTGAGGATTTCAGTGAAGGAATAGAGCTTGCTTGGGATGATCTTTTGGTGAGTGATAAAGACTTACTAATCTCCCTTAAGGCTCAGGCCTAGAGATGGAAATGGCAAAAATCTTCATTTGCTTTGGCAAGAAATTAAGAAAGAGAAGTGGAGAAAGCACCTATAATATGAACCTAAGTGACTAGAAGGATAGTCTTACCCTTGTCAGAAATAGGAAAATCAGAAAGAGGGATGAGTTTAAGAAAAGGAAAATGAATCTTGTTTTGGAAATGTTATGTATAAGATGTCTACTGGATATCGAAATGGTGATGTACACCAGTTAGCTCTAGAGAGATAGAAAAGATCTAAAGATGACTCTAAGTCATTTGCATAGAGATCCATGAATCCATGAAAACTGCTACTATCAGAGACAAATCATGTAAATAGAGAAATGACCCAAGACTTCTGTCCTTTGGGTTATATTCATGCAAAGGAGTAATTTTACCTTCTGTATGGTTGTCTTCCTATCTAAAAATAGGGTAGGGAGGATATATTAGATGACTCCTAAACTTCCCTCTTATTCCAAATATGTGATATTATAACCTACCTAAAATCATCACCACAAAGTTTGAACTTTATTTGTCCCTAAAGCTTCTTAGAAGAATAATTGATAATCTATACGTTGTTGTTCAGTCATTTCAGTTATGTCTAACTTTTATTTTTTATTAATTTTGAATATTTTTCAGATTATTATGCTGAACAATTTTAATATTCATTTTCTGATATTTTGCCATCCATGTTCTCTCCCTAATTGCCACCCCTCCATCCTCCCTGAGAAAGTAAGTAATATGATATAATTTGTACATGTGTTGTCATACAGTATGTATTTCTATGTTTTTCATGCTGTGAAGCAAGGAACATCATTTACAAGAGAGAAAAATTCATGGAGAAAATAAAGTGAAAAATGGTACACATCAATCTGCATTTTGATGCTGTCAGTTCCTTCTTTGGTAGTGGATGATATTTTTCATCATAAATTCCTTGATGTTTTCCTGGATTTTTACATTGTTGATAATGATTCAGTCATTCACAGAAGATTATGATACATTACTGTTGTAACTGTGCACAACATTCTCTTGGTTATGCTTGTATAATTGACAATCTCTTACTCTTAAAAACGAACTGCATTTCCCAGGAGCCCACTGACTTCCCATCATTACATACTTCCTATAGACAAGGGATAAATATTGAGTGGCTGTCCTGCCTGCTCTCTTTGGCATGATGACATTGAGCTTGGTGATGGTGGTAAGCTCAGCACAGACATTTTAAATGGATTAATCAACCATGGTCCCATGGTCTTTATTTTGTATCCTCTTTATTCCTTAATTTCTAATGATCATTAATAAATCTCCTAAAAATATTTTTTTTTATTATTGAGATGTAATTTTAACTTTTGCATTTGATGGTTAACTCCTGCCAAGGCTTTTTGCCCACACCACCCACCCACCAAACCCTTGTGGAAGAGAGAGGAATTGGGAAGCATACAAAAGGCAGAAGCAGTGGCTGAGTGGTGACCTGTCAGTCAAATGAGAGGTTCTGATTTGGAATGTTACCAGGAAACAGTGCAAAGCCAATGGCTGACTGAACTCTGGGTCTTCTGTTGCTTTGTATCAGGGAAGATGGAAGACAGAAAGGAGTGGTGGTCCCTGGTGACTTTGAAGGCAGAAGAAAGAAGGACAATAGTCCAGATGTCTTTCTGACTTGCTTTGTTGATGAAATACATTTCTCTCAATTTGAACTGTATCCAAATATCCTCCAAACTTGCGGCTCTCTGTAGTGTTAGGGAAATCCCCAACCCTCTTACCTCCATTCTCTATCTTTTCCTGTCTTCCCCAAATAAACCCTTACTTAAGTTAAAAGAAGATAAAGAATATTTCTTTTGAAACATCGTTAACTCACTGTGAGTGATTTAAAAGATGAAGAAGAAAAGGGGGAGGGAAGCAGAAGAAGCTGAAGTGGGAGGAAATGGGAGGAAGGGATGTATAGAGGGAGGAGGGAAAGAGAAGAAATAAGATAATTGCCTGATCTGTTAGTTATCAATTAATAACCAAATATAGTCCCTTATTATTTATTACACCCTGAACTCTCTACCAGAGCTGCTGCCTTTTCCCTACTTTTTACCTGTTCACTCTCCCTACAGACAAGGCTATTTTTAGCCAGGGGACTCTTGGCAAAGAGGAGATGAGTCACTTCTCTAGCCCATTGCTTGAGCCCATGTTCCTCTGGCATTGCTGATCTTGCTGCCAATCCAGCCTCCTGGGTTGAACCAGCCATCAGTTCCTGACATTCTTGATCCCAATTGCTCCTCCTCCTGCTCCTGTTCTGGCCCCAGCCCCAGCCCTGGGCCCCAACCCTGGAAGCTGCCCCTGTTGCTAATCCTTTTGGTGCTACTGATTGCTACCACCAAGAAGCTGGGAGTCCTTGGAGCCACCCTCTGGGCAGCTGGTAAAAAGACCTGGGTCTGCTTTCCTTTGGCAATAATTAACCTCAATGTGGCAGGGGACCTTAGTGGGAGAAGGGAAGAAGGAACTGACTCTTACAAACAGGAAGTAAATCACAAGCATGGCGCATTCTATTTCAAACAGCTTCAAATTTTAGGGTGTTTTTTGTTTCTACCATTCATGAGGGCACTGGTCCTTTCAAATATCTTGCCTGAGATTCAGGGGAGAAATTCATCTATCTACAACCCTTTGCATTTGTGCCTGCTCAGTCTCTAAGATTCATCCAGTTTGAGATTACTCAAACCCATGTTCTCCCTTGCTATGGGAAATACCACAGTTCTGACAAAAGGAATCTGAACGGGTAGAGCAAGGAACTTTGAAGAGCCTGGAGGTGAAAGTTTTAAGCCTTTTTAGACTACATTGTTTTATGAAAGTCTCTGTATTTTATTGTATTTTGCTTATTGTCTGCTTTAAGATTGAATTTTGTTGTTTTAAGTTCATATATTAATGTATTCAGTACTATTTTGCCACAATGAATCAGTTTAATCTACTGTGTTTTCACTACTGATATATTCTGTTACTTTACCCCTATAACTATACTGAACAAATATTATTGAATAAGGCCATATAAAAACAGCCTTTTCTTTCATTTTGGCTTATAAACAGTTGATAGATGGACTCCGTCAACCTGGTTAACAAACTTTGGTAAATTTAATGAGCTAAATATCTCAAATGAAGGGGTCTTTAGACATGATTCAATTTTTTTTTTCTTCAACAACTCTGATCATTTTGCCTGCCTCTGAGTTATTTGTAACAAGCAGTAAAGGGTCTATTTTAGTAGCTGAAGTGAAGTACAATTATAATCCCCACCTCCCGCATTTGTAAAAATGTGAATGGATAAGACATAATAGTCTTATACCAAAGGAGCTAGGAAATTGATCCCAGGGCATGATACCCCTGGATGGCTCCCAAGAGGGAGCATCTCTCATTTGTAACTCTTCAGTTTAATTTACTTCCACCAAAACAAACTAGATTTCTTAGTAATGTTCTAGACTCAAATAAGTTTTACTTTGTTTAAAAATATCTCAACCAAGGTTGAAAGATTTACTACACCTGAAAAACCTGTGACAAGTGTCCATTAGCTTTAAATATCATACAGCAGATTCATGTAAAATAATGATGGTGGATTTGTTTGCTATTATCATTAAATAGGCTATTTTGGGAGAATTTTGATAGTTTTGGGATGTACATTATTTGTTGTACCACTGTTCTTTAATAAAAAAAAAAACAAAACTTTTAATAGATCATGGCCAAGTTTGAAAAGGAAATGAATCTCATTTTTTTGGTGAGAAACCTTTGTATTCTATCTTCCCTTAGCTGACACAGTGTATCAATGATTATAAGCTTTCTCTCTGTAAAGATTAAAATTTAGGGGAGATGGGGAGACTGAGGCAGGTAGAAATTAGTTTCTCTCTGCAAGGATTATTATATTTTTTAGAGGTTTATTAAAGTTAAGGATTAAAAGAAAATACAGGATAAGAAAAAACACGTGTCTAGGCCAGAGGCCTAGACCTCACCTACATTATGGAAAGAGCTGTGTCTGCTCCAAAACGGAAGTCCAAAAAGCCAAGAGCCTTCAAAAGCCTTTGCTTAAATATCTTCTCGATCTCGGCCCAGGTGAGATTACAAGGCATTCTGGGGAAGTGGAGCAAAGGCTCGTGGGGATTGTAGTCCTGTATTCGAGTCTATTTTTTACATTCCCCCCCTTTGATCATTTGCAAAAAATTAATTTTTTTCCAAAGGATCATGAAAACATAATCAATTTAAAGATTACAATAATTGAGGATAAGAGAAAGAAAAGAATAAAACCAAGAATTACTGGACGCATTGACAGAAAGCCAGTTAGGGGGCAGTCCCCTTTGGCATGAAAGTATGCATGCAAATAAATGTTCATTAACCACACCCAAAGTTCATTTTGTGCAGTTCGTGGTCTGGAGGCTTCTTCATGATGGCTTCTCCAACAGTTCAGTTTCTGAATTCAGGGAAGTAGCATCTTCTTTACCTAAAATTCTTCTCAAAAGGAATTTAAACTTTGCAATTTAAATAATGATATTTTTTTTTACATTCCCCCCGTTAAGAGGGTGATATAAAAATTCAGAATCAGTTAGGGATGCATGGCTGAGGTATGAGGTATATGAATCAATTGGCAAGAGATATTAAAAAGACATCAGAAAATCCAAAAGAAAAGAAAAATTTCTGGATGAAAATATAGACTATCAAAGTCTTATATGTAAAAATTCCAAGTAGAAGAAAAATAAATCTATAACAGGTCGTTCAATCAGGGCCCAATCAAAATGATCTAAGTAATGATGCATTTACCCAGTCATTGCCAGGACTACAGAAAGGTACCACACTATGAGAGGCAGAAAAGGGGACCAGATTATAGAAGCCAAGTAGGAGCCAAGGTTTTGGGGATACTCATCTGTGAGTATCTTCAGAGTGAGTGTAGATACAAGGAAAGCCTATGTCTTAACACATGTTAAACATAGTAACCTCGAGTCTTCACACTAGGTTCAAGACATTTGTATTGGCTTAGAAGTGCATCAATCCATCCTAGATTGGCCTTTCTTTGGCCCTATGAAATGGCTCTTGTGTGTATCTCTTGTCCTGGAATCAGACAGAATCATTAAGCAAAGTCCCATAATTTATTTAAATCATTAGTGGCATCATTTTTATAGTCACAAGCTTTTTAGGGCATGTATTAGCAAATGTATCTTAAACTTGTAGCACTGAAAATCAAAAGGTTAAAGAAAATCTTAATACTGGTGACATGTGCTTCAAATATAAAAAGGAGAGAAAAAATAATAAAAAAAACTGAAAAAGTATATTGCACATGCAAGAAAAATATAATAATAAAAGAGCTTTTAAAAATTCAAAAATATAGCTTATAATCATTGACACTGTGTCAGCTAAGAAAATATAAAATACAAGGCTTTCTCACCAAAAATGAGATCCATTTCCTCTTAATATCTGGCCATGATCACTGTGAGTAGAAGGCAAATGAATTGAACAAGGTTAACAATTTTTCATTTTTTTTAAAAATACAGTAGGTACAAATATGTAGATATCAAAATCCCCAAAATTTTCAATAGCCCAATTAATACAATAGCAAACAAACACACTTTCATATTTCACATAAGTTGCTGTATGACATTTTTAAAACCTATGAATTGATGGACATTTGTCACAATTTTTACAAACAGCAATCCTTCAACCTTGGTATTTAAACATATTTTTTTTAAACAAAGTAAAACTCATCTAGGGTTAAGAACATAATCAAGAAATCTAGATATCATTCTGGTGCAAATAAAGTAGTGAGCTGAAGAGTATAAATAAAGGGATGCTCCTTTTGGAGGCTTTTTAAGGGTACAAATGCCCTGAAATTAACTGCCCAACTTCCATTCACATGTGGGAAGGTTGGGGTTTATAAAATACATTTCACTTCAGCTACTGTAATGGGCCTTACCTTGTGGTAGGGGCAGGCAAAAATAACCAGATTGTTAAAAAAAATTCCAAAAATCATATTTAAAAAACCCTTAAAATCAAATCATTTGAGGTATTTAGCACATTAAATTTTCCAAAGGTTGTTAATACAATTATAACCAGTTCTGAAGTCCATCTATCCTCAGCAAAATAAAAAGAAAAGCTGTTTTTTCATATATGGGCTTATTCACAATAATATTTGTTCAACACAGTTATAGGGGAAAAACAACAGAATTTTAAAACTCAGTACATTCAAAATAAATTCAATCAACCTTCAGTTCAAGCAGAATAATATTGAATCCAGTAATATATGAACTTAAAATCACAAAGTTAAACCTTAAACAAAAAATGCAATAGAATACAGAGATGTTTATAAACCATTGGAGTCTGAAATGCCTTAGAATATAGCCTTTAGTCTCTTCAAAGTTCCTTGGGGTTTTTTTTTGTTTGTTTGTTTTTAATTATCCATTTAAATGTCTATTGTCCGAAGGTAGAGTAGTAAAGGCTAGGCTATGGGGTTCAAGGGATCCGTCCAGGGCCCCATAGCTGGGAAGCGTTGGAGGCCAGATTTTAACTAGAGACCTCCCTTCTCTGGGCCTGGCTTCCAGTTCGCTGGGCCACCCATTTTCCTCCCCAAATTTAAAGTTGAATCTTTGGGCTGAGTCTGCTCCCAGACAGGCAGGCAAAATCAATAAAATCGCCAGAAGAGTCAAAAATCCTTTTAAACAGCCCATTGCTTTTTAGGTTTCTTTTTGAAAAGTCTGTTTCTTCTCTCTAGTCTTTTCTGTCTTTCCCCTCTCTGATACCCCTGTGGCCAATACCCCCATCCACGTGGAGGCTTAGCCTAAGGGAAAATTTCCCGGTCTCCTTTCCCTCTGGTCTCTCCCCTCCGCCCACGTGGCCAATACTGTTACCAGCTGGTCGCAATGAGTCCTGAGCGATCTGCTCCAAGGATCTGGGTGATGAGCCGGCTGGGGTCACGCTCTTGGGTCTGGGGCGCAGAAATAGGCAGGCAGCGGGCCGGTGAGAGGCCAGGAGCTGGAGCGGCTGCGGGGGTGGGCAAGGCCGGGACCAGGTACCAGGTGAGGACAATCAGGGCTGCAGGTTGCAGGCAGGAAGCGGCGGGGCAGGTCCCGAGCCTGTAGCAGCTTTGCGAGGGTAGAAAACCTTGGCCAGAGAGATATGGCTCAAAAAAAAATTTTTTTTTTCTAGGTACTAGATATTAAAACTGAATTTAAGATCAGAAAAGAAATCAGAAGACTGAAAGTTCTTTTTTCCATTAGGTCGCCAACTGTAAAGATTAAAATTTAGGGGAGATGGGGAGACTGAGGCAGGTAGAAATTAGTTTCTCTCTGCAAGGATTATTATATTTTTTAGAGGTTTATTAAAGTTAAGGATTAAAAGAAAATACAGGATAAGAAAAAACACGTGTCTAGGCCAGAGGCCTAGACCTCACCTACATTATGGAAAGAGCTGTGTCTGCTCCAAAACGGAAGTCCAAAAAGCCAAGAGCCTTCAAAAGCCTTTGCTTAAATATCTTCTCGATCTCGGCCCAGGTGAGATTACAAGGCATTCTGGGGAAGTGGAGCAAAGGCTCGTGGGGATTGTAGTCCTGTATTCGAGTCTATTTTTTACATCTCTCTCTCTCTCTCTCTCTCTCTCTCTCTCTCTCTCTCTCCATATATATATATATATATATATATATATATATATGTATGTATACATATATATATATATAATTTGATTTTTAAAACTCTTTTATTATTGTTTTTGCTTGCATGTGCAAATATACTATTTAATTTTTATTTTTTCTCTCCTTTTTTTATTTGAAGCACATCACCAGTATTGAGGTTTTCTTTAACTTTTTTGATTTTGCAGTAAAATAAGTTAAAATATATATTTGCTATAATATTGATACATATCCAAAAGTTTTAGACTATGGAAACCTGCCATTTATTGATAAATAATTATGGGACTTTGCTTAATAATTCTGTCTGATGGCCAGGAGAAGGAAATACAAAAAGAGCCATTGCACAGTGCCAAAGAAGCACAAAGCTACTTGCATAGTGCCAATCAAGCACAAGGTCAAAGAGACCAAACCAATCCTACATGGCTTGATGACATTCTGTGCAATCAAGGACTTGATCATGTGTGAGACTCCAGGTTACAGCTGTGTAACATGTGTTAAATGCAGGACTTCCTTGAACCACACATTCTATATCAAATACATGACATCTATTACTCTGGCTTCATTCTGGCTCCCATTTACTCCTATAACCTAGTCCTTTTTCTCTCTTATAGTATGGCAGTTTCCTGTAGTCTTGGCTGCAAATGGGCAAGTGAAATATTACTGCATTTTGTCCTACAGACTTGTGGGATAGAAATTACTTTAATTGGTCCCTAATGCAAGACCCTATTAGAAATTCATTAAATTGAACCTAAAATACAAGGGCCTATCTTGAATTTATTCTTGTATGCTCAAAATTTTATGTACATAGATTTTTTATATTTTGATTCTGATTTTGAATTTTTTTCTTTCTCCCCCAAAATTTGCTTTTTCTTCCATTTGTTTTTTTCTTTTGATAATTGGTTCAAGTACCTCATAAATCAGCCATGCATCCCTAAGTGATCACTGTGTTTTTCAACACCCTCTTCATGGGGGGATGTATTATTGTTCTAAAATGCAAAGTTAAAATTATTTTGATAGTAATTTTAATGTAAAGAAACATGATACCTCTCCAAATTCAAAAAGTGAACTATTTGGAGAAGGCACCAATGTAAAAATGGATTGGAATCCAGGACTTCAATCCCCACAAGCCTTTGCTCCACTTCCCCAGAATGCCTTGTAATCTCATCTGGGCTGAGATCGAGAAGGGATTTAACCTGATTGCAAAGGCTTTGGGGCTCTCTTTTGGACTTCCGTTTTGGAGCAGAGGAGTCTCTTCCATGATGTGAGATTATCTTGTCTAGGCCTCTCTGGCCTAGGCACATTTTTCTTATCCTGTATTTTCTTTAATCCTTAACTTTTAATAAACCTCTAAAAATATAATACTCCTTGCAGAGAGAAACTAATTTCTACCTGCCTCAGTCTCCCCTAAATTTTAACTGTTACAGTTTGGCGATCACAAAGGGATAACGAAATATCTCAGTCTTCTGATTTAATCTTTAATAGCTAGTGCCTAGAATTTTTTTTTGATCCACATTTCTCTGGCCGAGGTTATTTTTTAACCTCACAAAGCTGCTGCTCATTCCAGCTGTTAGATAGCTCCCCCACCCGGCTCAGCCGGCTGGCCACTTCTCTGTTCCTGCCTGCAGTCCCCGATCCAATCCAGACCTGTTGCATTTGCTGCCCACCTGGCTCCTGGCTGCTTCGTTCTGCCTGCCTGTTTCTCCTGCTGCTGCTCCTGACCTTTCTCTCACTCACCTGGCCCACCTGATTCAACCAAGATTGCAATCACCTGGTGCCCACTCTCCCAGCCCTGCCTGCCTGTTTCTTTGCCCCAGACCCACGAGCGTGACCCCAGCCGGGTCATCACCCAGATCCTGAGCTGGTAACAAAAGGGGGGGTATTGGCTCCACGTGGGTGGCCTGGGCGACTGGGGCAGGAGGAGGGATCATAGCAGGGGAGAGAGAAAGGGAGAGAGAAGAAACAGACTTTTCAAACAGAAACTTAAAAATAAATGGGCTATTTAAAAGAATACCTTTTGACTGTTCTGGTAATTTCACTGATTTCACCTGCGTGCCAGAAGAAAGATTCAGCCCAAAGATTCAACTTTGGGGAGGCAAATGGGTGGCTCAGCGAACTGAGAGCCAGGCCTACAGACATGTGGTCCTGGGTTAAAATCTGGCCTCAGATACTTCCCAGCTGTGGGGCCCTGAGCAGATCCCTTAACCCCCATTGCCTAGCCCTTACTACTCTGCCTTTGGACAACAGACATTTAAATGGATAATTAATAAAAAGAAAACAAAGACAAAAAATACCCCCCCCAAGAACTTTGAAGAGACTAGAGGCTATATTTTAAGGCATTTTAGACTCCAATGATTATAAAAATCTCTATTCTATAGCATTTTTCCTTATTCTTTTGTTTAAGATATAACTTTGTGATTTTAAGTTCATATATTACTGGAATCAATATTATTCTGTTACACTTAAGGTTGATTGAATTTATTTTGAATGTACTGAGTTTTAAAAATTCAGTTGTTTTCCCCCTATAACTGTGCTGAACAAATATTATTGAATAAGCCCATATATGAAAAATCAGCTTTTTTCTATTTTGCCGAGGATAGATGGGCTTCAGAACTGGTTACAATTGCTATAACAACCTTGGAAAATTTAATATGCTAAATATCTCAATGATTTTAAGGGTTTTTTAAATATGATTTTTGTAATTTTTTTAAACAATCTCTGGTCATTTCTGCCAGCCCCTACCACGAGGTAAGGCCCATTACAGTAGCTGAAGTGAAATTTATTTATAACCCCCAACCTTCCCGCATTTCTAAATATGTGAATGGAAGTTGGGGCAGTTAATCTCAGGGCATTTGTATCCCTAAAAAGCCTCCTCCCCAAAAAAAGGAGTACCCCTTTATTTATACTCTTCAGCTCACTATTTTACTTCCACCAGAATGATATATAGATTTCTTGATTATGTTCTTAACCCAAGATGAGTTTTACCTTGTTTAAATATATATATATATATATATATATACATATATATATATATATATGTTTATTACCAAGGTTGAAAGATTTGCTACGTTTGTAAAAACTGTGACAAATATCCATCAATTCATAGGCTTTAAAAAATGCCATACAGCAACTTATGTGAAATATGAAAGTGTGTTTGTTTGCTATTGTAATTAATTGGGCTATTGAGAATTTTGGGGATATTGATATCTACATATTTGTACTACTGTATTTTTAAAAAATGAAAAAAAATTTACCTTGCTCAATTCATTTGCTTTCTACTCACAGTGATCATGGCCAGATGCAAAGAGGAAATGGATCTCATTTTTGGTGAGAAAGCCTTGTATTTTATATTTTCTTAGCTGACACAGAGTGTCAATGATTATAAGCTATATTTTGAATTTTTAAAGCTCTTTTATTATTATATTTTTCTTGCATGTGCAATATACTATTTCAGTATTTTTTTAGTTTTTTCTCTCCTTTTATATTTGAAGCACATGTCACTGGTATTAAGATTTTCTTTAACTTTTTGATTTTGCAGTACTACAAGTTTAAGATACATTTGCTAATGCATGCCCTAAAAAGCTTGTGACTATAAAAATGATGCCACTGATTATTTTAAAAAAATTATGGGACTTTGCTTAATGATTCTGTCTGATTCCAGGACAAGATATACACACAAGAGCCATTGCACAGAGCCAAAAAAAAGCCAATCCAGGATGGATTGATGCACTTCTAGGCCAATATAAAGGTTTTGAACCTAGTGTGAGACTTGGGGTTGCGACACTTGACTTAAGTTAAGATATAGGCCTTCCTTGTGTCCACACTCACTCTGAAAATACTCACAGACGAGTATCCCCAAAACCTTGGCTCCTGTAATCTGGTCCCCTTTTCTGCCTCTCATAGTGTGTTACCTTTCTGTAGTCCTGGCTACTGACTGGGTAAATGCATCATTGCTTCTATCATTTTGATTGGGCCCTGATTCAAGGACCTGTTGTAGATTTATTTTTCTTTTACTTAGAATTTTTTCACATAAGACTTTGATAGTCTATATTTTCTCCCAGAGTTTTTTCTTTTTTTCTTTGGATTTTTCTGATATCTTTTTAATTTCTCTTGCCAATTGATTCATATACCCCATACCTCAGCCATGCATCCCTAAGTGATCCTGTTTTTTTAATCACCCTCTTAACGGGGGGAATGTAAAAAATATCATTATTTAAATTGCAAAGTTTAAATTCCGTTTGAGAAGAATTTTAGGTAAAGAAGATGCTACCTCTCTGAATCCAGAACTGAACTGTTGGAGAAGCCAACATGAAGAAGCCTCCAGACCACAAGTTGCACAAAATTGAACTTTGGGTGTGGTTGATTGAACATTTATTTGTATGTATACTTTCATGCCAAAAGGGGACTGCCCCCTAACTGGCTTTTTGTCAATTCGTCCAGCAGTTATTGGTTTTGTTCTTCTTTTTTCTCTTATCCTCAAATTACTGTAATGTTTAAGTTGATTATATTCTCATGATCCTTTTTGGGGAAACTTCACCCCCCCAACAACTATCAAATGGGGGAATGTAAAAATGGATTGGAATCCAGGACTTCAATCCCCACAAGCCTTTGCTCTACTTCCCCAGAATGCCTTGTAATTTCACCTGGGCTGAGATCGAGAAGGGATTTAACCTGATTGCAAAGGCTTTGGGGCTCTCTTTTGGACTTCCATTTTGGAGCAGATGAGTCTCTTCCATGATGTGAGATTATCTTGTCTAGGCCTCTCTGGTCTAGGCACATTTTTCTTATCCTGTATTTTCTTTAATCCTTAACTTTTAATAAACCTCTAAAAAAATATAATACTCCTTGCAGAGAGAAACTAATTTCTACCTGCCTCAATCTCCCCTAAATTTTAACTGTTACACCATGAAGATACCTCCACAAACCACATGCTGTACCAGAAGATCCAGAGTGAACTTTGGGATGTGGTGATTTTAACTGTGTGGGGTTGAATGCATTTGTTTTGTATGTATACTCTTATGCCTAAGGGGACTGCCCCCTAACTGGCTTTTTGTCAATGCACCTAGCAATCATGAGTTTATTCTTTTTTTTTTATCCCCAAATTATTGTAATTTAAAAGTTGGTTATATTTACAAGATCCGTTGGAGAGACTAGTTTTCCAAGGATCTCAGGGTGGTATGTATAATTGAAAATCTGTTACCCTAAAAAAAGAACTACATTTCCCCATGGCCCACTGACTTCCTGTCCTTATGTACTTCTTGTGGACAGGGGATAAATATTGAGTGGGCAGTCTTGAACCACTTTCTTTGGCATGATGACATTGAGCTTGGTGGCAGTGGTAAGCTCAACACAGGGATTTTAAATGGGTTGATCAGCCATGGGCATGTGGTCTTTATTTTGTATCCTCTTTATTCCTTGATTTCTAATCATTAATAAATCCCTTAAATTAAAAAAAAATTATTATTGAGATTTCATTTTAATTTTACATGCTTACTTCACTCTGCATTACTTCAAATAAGTCTTGCCAAGTATTTTTGTCTATTTTGACTCTTCATGAACCCATTTAGAAATTTTTTGGCAAAGATACCAGAGTGGTTTGTCACTTCCTTCTCCAGTTCATTTTACAGATGAGGAACTAAGGCAAAAAAGGTTAAGAGATTTGCCTAAAGTCAGAAAGCTAGCAAGTTTCTAAGGTTGGTTTTGAATTTAGGTCTTCCCTACTCTAAACTCAGTGTATCCATTTTGACATGTAGCTGCTTTGATAATCTTTATGAAAAGTGATCTACATGCTGGTAAAGTTTGATATTCAAAGAAACTTCAAAAATTTTTTATATAAAGTCTTTTTAAAACAGTGAGCAAGTGCTTTTCCCCTCCTAAAGAGTAAGTTGAAATATTTTAAATTGAGTTTTCTAAAAGAGAGCCAATTTGAAATGAAATCCCCAGACTGATGTGTCAATCAAATAACTCCTTGTGAGTAAAACTGGACAAGGTGTATTTATGGAATTCAAGAAAAGATGCATAAGTCCTTCTTTTCTGGAACCCAATAGACAAAACTCTCATAACCCAAACCAAAGTCCAGATTATCCATTTTACACTTGGATTCTCTACTGTTGGCTTCCACTTCTCTGTAGTCTTTTTTTACTATAATTTAAAGGAACAAAAATATAGAATTCTTTGGATAGAAAACATGAGTGGAGCCCTTTAATTGGGGGTTATTTTATGGGTAAGTTGGAATTTGTTTTAAAAAGTGCATTTTGTTCTCTCAGGAGGAATGGATGTGGATTTTACAGATGTGAAAATTTGTGGTTCCACTTACATCTGTATTGGTTTTCTCTGTTGGCCTTTTATGTCATAGTTCTGAAGCCAATGAATGCTGCCTTTGATGAGCTTTGAAATAACTAAAATGAATTATACTAAAAGAATTTCAGTGGGTAGAGCTGTGCATTTTTTGATGAGGGCAGGGATAGGGACAAAAGGGATAGAGTATAAATATGAGAACTATGTATAGAAGGAGAGACCTATCTTTCAGGAAAAAAAGAGTACATCCTTGCAAATAGATTGGACATAAGTTTCCATGTAGTGACAATTATTTTCTGGCTTTCGTTTAGGAAACACTATTGCTGTCTTTTTGCTATTTATAGAAGTAGCTTTAAAAAGCTATATGAGAAATGGCCAGTTAAGCAGTTCTATTTGAGGAGTTATTAATAGAGAGGTGCCAACAAACAAAAATCTCTTTTTTCCTCTCTGGTCAGCAGGAAGAAACATGGGCCAGAATCATCCTGATGCTCTTCCAAGAATCTAGAGGTGTTTTTACCAAGATATGAGAGTAGTTCTGTCCAAGCACATGTTAACTATGTTTATAAACTTTAGTAAGACTGATGGAACTTTCAGTTCCAGCAACCATAAGAGCATGTAGGGACACAGCAAACATCATGTTCCCTTTATCCTCAGACCCCAGGCAAACATTCAAAACAATAAACATTTGATGATTAGTTGGTTAAAATAAATCAATATATCTTATTCTATATTGATCAAGATAGCAGATCAATCCTATAAATAGTAAGAGTCAAGTCATCCTTAGTAGACATGTAGAAATGGAGTGGGAAGTGGGGTATGCCACTATGTTGCTGGGGAACTATGTGGCACAGTAAATAGAGCTCCAAATTGGGCAAAATTCCAGGGTAGGATTACACTGAAAATTCCCCTTTTCTTTATGAGAGAGAATTTACATATCTGTATGAGGACAAATGCATGCTGTGTGTCCTTTGCTTTTGCTATGAGGAAACCATTGAATAGTTTTCTTCCCTGCCTGGTTACTCATATCTTATGTCCAAAGCAATCTTTTTTTTTTATTCTTTTTTTCAATTACATATAGAACCAATTTTTGGCAATGGCTAATCTGATATTTCTCAATTCATATTTTCATCTTCTTCCCTCCCCATTCCTTAGATAGTAAAGAGTCTGATATATATTATACCAATGTTACCATGCAATATGTATTTTTTTATTTCTCAAGTTATGAAAAAGGACTCATTATCACACACACACACACACACACACACAAAACTAATGAGAAATAAAATGGAAAGTGACATGATTTGATCTATAATCAGACTCTTACAGTTCCTTCTTTGGCCATGGATAGCATTTTTCCTCATGAGTCCCTTGGACATTTTTCCTCCAGAGCACTCTTAAGATCTCTCTGAGACAGATCTTATACCTATGGATATGAGTTGGAAAGGATCATGGGAAATAATAGATAATTTTGATTACATGAAATCAAAAAAGATTTTGTACAAACAAAACCAATATAGATAAAACTAGAAATGGGGTGGGTGTAGGATTTCTGTGTGTTTCTCTGATAAAAGACCCATTTTTTCAACTATTTAAGGAAGTGAGTCAAATTCATTGAAAACATATAAATAAGCAAACAAATAAATAAGATCCATTCCTCAATTGACACAAGATAAAAGTTATTAAGAGAGCAAGTAGGAGGCTCAGTGGATAGAGCAAGGAATTGAGACGGGAGGTCTTGGGTTCAAATATAGCCTCAGATACTTTCTAGCTGTGTGATCTTGGTCAAGTCACTTAACCACCATTTCCTAGCCTTTACTGCTATTCTTCATTAGAACCAATACATAATATTGATTCTAAGAGGGAGGTAATGGTTTTTTTAAAAAAGGATATGAACATGTAATTTTCAAAAGATGAAATCAAAGCTGTCCATAGCCACATAAAAATTATCTAAATGACTATTGATTAAAGAAATGCAAATAGAAAACAATTCTAATATTCCACCTCATATCTCAATTTGTCTAACATAACATAAAAGGAAAATGATAAATGCCTGGTTGGATATGGAAAAATACAGATACTGATGTGTTCCTAATGGAAATGAGAATTAATTCAGCCATTACCAAATACAATTTCAAGGTCTACTCAATGGGCTATAAAACTGCATATAACCTCTAACATGGCAATAAAATACTGTATTCCAATGAGATCAAAGAAACAAAAGGACATATTTGTACAAATATAATTATAGCAGTTTTGTTTTGTTTTGTGGTGGTAAAGAATTGAACTTAGAGAGAGAGACCAGTGAGCTGAAGAATGGCTGAATAAGTTGTGGTATATGATTGTGATGGAAAAGTATTATGCTCTTAGAAATTATGCTCTTAGAAAACTGATATGGTTTTAGAAAATTTAGGAAGACATATAAGCAAAACCAAAAGAACATTTTACACAGTAATGATGTTATTATAAGGATGATCAACTGTCAAAGACTTAACTACTCTAATGAAGACAATGATTAAGACAATTCCAAAAGACCCATTATGAAAAGTGTTGTCCATCTACAGAGAGAGAGAGAGAGAGAGAGAGAGAGAGAGAGAGAGAGAGAGAGAGAGAGAGAGAGATGTGATGAACTGAGGGCAGAATGAAAACTTTATTTCATTTTCTTTTTCTTTTTGTACCATGGCTAATATGGAAAGATGCTTGGCATGCCTTCACCTGTAAAACTGATATTCTATTACTTGCCTTCTCAACAAGTAGGGAAAGAGTAAGAGGGAAAGAGAAAATTGGGAACTCAAAATTATTTTAAAATGGAATGCTAAAAATAAACAAATAAATGACAGTATAGATATAGAAAAGACCTCTCCTTGAGTAAGTATAAAGGGAAAATAAAGCCAGCATTTTGGGAAAGATCTTCCCATGATTGTCTAGTCTTGCCAATTATCCAGTCAATTTCTTGGATGTCTGTGAAACAACCTCTTGGAAAATACCAGTGTGCATATTTTTAATCATCATTTCTTCACTTCATAAGCAAACACATATTAATATGCAAACTTATCGAGTGTATTGGGAAGCCCTACAGGGCAACTATCAATATATAAAGTGCTTTATATATTACTAACTGATATAAAAATATCATACAGTACAGTTACTGTGGTTCTTCTTCATCCTAACACCAATGGAATCTACACTGTAAAAACTGATCTAGGAATTATCTTGATCAATTCAAAACTTCCTCGGGAAGGTTGTTTACACTTGGGCTATTTCCACTAATGTTGCTTTGCAAATAACTTGTTAAACTTTGACCACAATTCTGCCATAATTATTGTAAATTTTAGATGTTTGCTTGCACATTGAGGTCATTGTTGGCATTAGTTTTTTTTTTTAAACATAAGCTCATTATTCCTTACTGTGCTTTTAAATAGCCATTCCTAACACTTCCTCTCATGGTGCTTTGAGTATTAAAAAAATAAACAAAAGTCATAGCACTGAATTTAAAAGGATAATTTAATTAATTGACTTCAGTTTATATTAATTGTTTGATGTCTCCTTGGAGCTCTATATGTTATACATGTAATCCTGTTAGATAATCAGTATTTTAGTGATAAATTTTAAGGAATAATTCCAATTATTATTTGATTGAATAGTTGTGTATGAGAATCAGTAATCAATAAGCATACTGTGAGTAAAATAACAAAGAAAATCCCCTGTCTTGTCTTGGCAAGATCCGAGGGCATCCTGGAATATATTCAGACTTTCCTCAAGCCTAGAGATTCATGATATCTCAGTTAGACACAGAATAACCTTGACTGTTACCATATTTGCAGCAGAGGATAAATAATATGCCCTCATAAGAAAATAAGGGAAAACTTTACCCTTTTGAAACCTTTTAGATGAAATTCGAATTGTCCCTCCACCCAAATAAGAAATATTCAGCTGACCCTCCACCCTCTCTTCTGGAGTTAGTTTGTGTAATCTGACTCTTTTGGGTGAATAAAAATACTTGTCATTCTTGCATCTTAGTGTCTTATATAATACTAGGCATTCTTTGACCCTAACTTTGTCATTTATAGCTTTTATGATAAAGTCAATTTTCACTCAGAAATTTCCCTTAAACACCTCTGCAATTATTTTATCTGCTCTCTGACTTAAGCTAAATCTACTTTGATGGTATAAATTTCTTGTGTTATTGTTTAGTTGTTTCAATTTTGTCAAATTTTATGACTCCATTCTTGGCAGAGATATGGGAACAGTTTGGCATTTCCTTCTTCCACTTATTTCAAAGATGAGGAAATTGAGGCAAATAGATTAGAGGGACTTAGTCACAGGAGCTAGGAGATTTGAACTAAGGAAATGAATCTTATTGACTGCAAATACATAAAATTCTATTGACCGCCTCTAAGCTGTTCATGCTACAAGCCAAAATTGAGCAATCACTAATTTTTCTCTGCACAAAAGGGAACTACTTCATCCTTTCTCTACAAAGTTAGAAAAGAATGAAAGAATGGACAAACTACAGGTGTCCTACATTTACCAAGATTTGGCTGGGATTCTTTTTCAAACAATGAAAGAGTTCTTGTTTAATAGACAACTCTCTTTCCTAATTTCTAGGCCCTGAAATCCAGCTTTTCCTATAAATTAATTTTGGTAGAAATCAATTTCTATTAAATTCATTAAGAGTGATAGCTTCCACCCCTTCAACATTCTTTTTAAAGGGATTATGTCCTTTTCTCAGAGGGTACAGTTTAAAACACATTCACTTAGTTCCTACTATGGATCATTGTACTAGAGGTAGGAGTGGATTAAGATAGAACCTTTGCCTTTAAGGAGCTTAAAATCTAATTGAGTTAAGGAATGCACCTAGAAAAACAAATGAAAATCTTTTATGTTTCTATGAATCTCTGATCCTGCCAATGTGAATATTTCTCCATTGGCACAGATTACCTTATACCTCATATATAGAACATATATGACTGGAATACATTCTTTAAAGCGTTTCATTTCTCCAAATCTAAAGAACTTCCAGGGTCTTTTTGTAATATTGAACAGTTTTCTGCTGACTGTGCTCTTAATGTTGGGTATTATGTCTCTGTTGTTCCATAATGGGAGATTCATCTCAGATCCAGCTGATTTTTTAATCTGTAAAAGTAATTTCATGCTCATCTAATTCACTATCCACAACTCATTGGAGATGTTGTGGTTAATAAGTCTCTTCCCTAAAAAAAGAACTACAGATATGTCAGCCATCCTTTTAGTCATCTCCGAGGTTTTAGCTATAGACTTTAATGAAAGTGTCTACCCTAGGGAAAGGAAGAAGGGACGAAGACCATAGTTCCTGCCAGCTGGAAAGGGGTTCATCAAATTTTGTCAGCTCTTTTAATCAATGGTTTTCAAGAACTGTCCTTCAAAGCAGCAAGTTGGCCCAGTGGATATGGTCCACAGAATCACAAAGAGTCATATACAAGTAAATAGACAACAAACTCAAAATAATGAGTTGGCTCTTATGATGAGCAAAGCAAAAAAAAAAAGTCACAAAATAAAAAGGGAAAAATTAGGAAACTACTTTAAGCTGAAAGGAACTTATAAATTAAAAACCAATATCAATATTAAATTTATATGCCCCAATGTCTTAGGATCTAAACTCCTAATGGAAAAAATTAACAGAACCATAAAAGGAGGTAGATAACAATGCAAGAGTAGCAGGAATTTTCAAACTTCTTTCAGTTTTAGAACAGAAAGGTAATACAACAGAAACATAAACACCAGGTTAAGTATAAAATAGAGAAAATTTCTGAAAAAAACTAAGTCTAAAAGAATTATAGCATCTTCTAAATGAGACTGATAAAGCATGTATATATTTCTCAGTACTTTAAGGAACACTTAAAAGAAACTTACCATGTATTAAGTCATAATCATAAAAAGGAAGAAAAAAATTTGAACACATCTTTTACAGTGAATAATGTAATAAAATGTTAATCAGTTCATAGAGTGTAAGCAAAAGACACAAATAATTAACAAATAATAGAAATAATTACTAATATATCAAAGAAAATGATCAAACAATATACCAAAATTTCTGAGATACAGCTAAAGGAGTACAATGAAGAAAAAGCATATCCTTAACATTAGCCAGTCACACCAGTCCCAAAGCCCCTTTGTATGGGACTTTCTCATCATTGTCAGGCAATGAATGTCCTGCCTTATATGAGGGTTGGATGAAGTTGTCAAAAGCTCATATCTCTTTAGTCTTATTTGAGTTCTCTTGAGCCTCGAATATTTTGGGGTTACTTCTGGCTCCCAATTTGAGAGTGAAAGTGGAAGAGGACAGCTTCACCTCAGGTTACTGAAAGGAAAGACTGGAAGGATATGGAAGTAGCTGACAACTTCCAACTGTTTCCTATTCCGAAGTAGCTACACTAGAGAACTTTGGGAACTTCCTTAAGTGACATTTAGAACTCTCTATTGGTCTAACCAAATTACCTCAAGTCCAGTGGGAAAGTTCCTTCACTCCTCATTGTTTGGTATATATTCTTTTATGTATTCTTTATCTTGATTACTCTTTTGCTGTTGATTTGGATAGACAAGTTTCTCTTAATAAGTGCTATGTATGTTTCTTGTGAAAATAGCATGTGATGAGAAAGGAGTTAAGACTCAGATATAAAGATTGGAATCCTTCTAAACACCACCATCCCAAATTGAAGAGGAATCAAATGCTATTTTGAACTTGATCATATCTCCTCGTAGTATCCTAGTAGTGTAGTATCTTTAGTAGAGTATTTAAAGCAATAGTTGGTTATAATTGAAAGTCTAATTCTCTCTCTCTTTCTCTGGGAAGAGCAGTGTGGCCTCTGGCCCCAACTTCCTGCTTCTTCAGTTGACAGAAATTAAAATCTCTCTTGAAATAGAGATGTCTATTATTTTACCCTTTGAGTCACAAAGAAAAATTCCTATGTTGCATATAGGAGACAGCCTTTACCACACTTAGGACATCATTAACAAAATAGTAAAAGAGATTTGCTAACTGAATTTGAATTTTTAAAAATTTGAAAGTGAGATCACAATACATAGAGTTTGAAGGGCCCAACATTCAGGCATGACAACCAAGGACTGATAATGATATATGCCTCTCATTTCTCATCAGTGATGTAATAGACAAAAAGTAAGAAATGATTTACATATTTTCAGGAATGAATAATGTGTTGATTTACTTTGCTAGACTATTTGATTCAAGGGAAGATCTTATGAGGGGAATGTTGGGAAATGGCAGTGTTTACAAAAAAATGAAATAACATGGTTAAAAACATCTAAAATGAAAGGTCTGATAAGAGGGTTTACTGTTTTAATTTTAGGGTTTTTTTGTTTAAGTGTTGTTCTTCTTCTTTAAGTATTTATCAAGACACATTTTTCAGTCCTTTGTGGAGGAAGAAATAACTGTATTCTTGATTCTGTACTTAGTACATTGAATACCTTTCTTTTAAATTAAAAAAAATTTTTAAATATTTTCCATGTTTACATATTTCATTTTCTTTCTCTCTCCTTTTCCTTCCCCTTTCCCAGCTCCAATAAGCACTTCCACTGGGTTATACAAATGTCATCACTTTTACCTATTTCCATATTATTCATTTTTGCAATAGAACAATCTTTTAAAACCAAACCCCCAAATAATCTATTTCCTTTCACTCTGTTCTTCCTCACACATATTTTGCTTTTTATCACCTCCCCACACTTTCCCCTACCTTCAATTACCTCTTCTTTCCCTTGTTTTATTCCCCTTTTACTTCTCTGTAGGGTAAGATTGAATTCTATACCCCACTGAGTAGGGTAAGATAGAATTCTATAGCCCACTGAGTATACTTGTTTTTCCCTCTCTGAGCCAGTTATGATGAGAGTAAAGGTTAAGCATTGCCCTTCACCACCCTTATCCTCCCCTCTCTATAACTTTTCTAATATAGATTTCATTTATCCCTCTTGGGAAGACTCTGAGATGATATGAGGAAATCGAATGTTTAAAATATTTTCCCCAACACTCTAGAATGGAGATTTACTGAGACAGAGGTACCAAAAAAGTGGGATTCCTTTCTATGGGGTCTTGTCACTCTGGACATAGAGCAGTTATCATTTGAATAGCACATTAAAGAGTAGCTAGGATTTCTATATGCTGAGATGGAATAGAAGGGCATTGTCATCTTATGCAGTGGCATTGATATGGATGGAAAGCTTAAGTTTTACCATAAATATATTTGAGGAATATGATTAATATCATTTGGCAGGAAAGTAAGTATTATTGTGAGCTAAGGACAAAAAAGTAAAAGACAACTGGCCAGGTAAGCACAATTAGATATTCATTGGAATAGATAGATGGCTCAGGGAATCAGTGTTGAAGACCAGAGGCCATGGACTCAGATCTGATCTCACATACTTCCTAGCTCTGTGACCCTCAGCCAATCACTTAAACCCCATTCTGCCATGGAACCAATACTTAGTATTAATTCTAAGACAGAAGATGAGGGGTTAAAAACCAAAGATAGGTATGGAGTGGGGAAATGGGTGTCTAACTGGTTTTAATGAAATGTAAGAAGGGTTTCTTTGATTCCACTGTCTGGTGGTCAGGTCTGTTGTGTCACAATCACCAGGATTCTCTCACAACCTGACTAGGTTTAGAGAGTCCCTACTCTCCTGAGATTATGATGTTCTCCTCATTTTCTAGGGACCAGTGATTAGTGACTCAGTTCCATTTACCACTTATCATCAGATTAGCTATTACCAAGGAATATTTACTTCATAGATTCAATAAGAACAAACACACAAAACATTTTCTCCTTAAATCTCAGGGGTATAATTCCCTCTGTGTCACCTATGGGAAGGGGAGAAGGATTAGATTTATAGCTTAATTTCATTACTATGTACCTTTAGTCCAACCAGATTCAATTCCTGAATTCAACTGTACTAGAACCCCAAATCTTACTTCTCATAGATTCTTCATTGGCTGGCTGCCACCATCCAGCCTGGAGTCTTTATCTCCCAGGAGCAGATTAACTTCCCTGAACCTTCAACTGAAAAGAAAAAAATATATAATATAATACAAAATAAGGCCAAGACCCCAAGCCCTCTTCTAAGTGCCACAAGACCTAAGAGAAAATACAGGAAGGAGTTGGCCAGTAGGCCCTCCCTTCTCACTACATAGTGTAATGTTATCATCCATTGTGAGTAAATAGGCACAAATATGGAAAAGAGGAAAAAACTGTGCTTTCTTAAGTATTTTGTAAAATGCAGTCATTCTGCCTACATCTATAATAGGGGGGAAAAACCAATTCCTAAGGACATGGTAAGCCAAGGTAGGATGTTCATACATATGATGATTCTCCTGTCTCCCTGAAAGGTTCCAAGAATCTATAGCATGGATGAGACCATGTTAGATAATCTGAGATGTGCCAAAACCTATAACACAAATAATTGCATTTATGTTTTTAAATGGTTGATGTTCATTCATATAATATTTCAACTTGCTTACCCAACATCAAACCATCAGTTAAATGCTAGAATAAAGTTCATAAAGCTAGAAGGCAGAACTATGATATAAAAGAGAATTAATGAGGTACACTATGTCCCAAAGCACCCACATACCTTGTAGATTAATCATGATACCAATTGTTGCTATTATTAAAGAATCAATTCTGGAGTTTGTCTATCTCATCCCAAAGAGCTATATAAAATTGACAGCTCTCCTAAGAAACAGGAGTCCTTGAAAAGTTACCTAAGGAGAAATTTTTAAAAATCTATATGAGAAATGGCAAGGTGAGTAATCTAATTTTAGCAGGTAAACATATCAGTGTTAGTGATTGATTACTTAATGGATGATTGAGTACAGAAATACTGTATCCACACACCTCAAAATGTAATACACTGGGAGGCCTGGTTTGCTCCCATTAATGCTAGGGATCTGTAGGTTCTCTGTGGAACCTCTCGAGCATATTCAGGTCTATAATGGAGGGGACATCCCACATTTCCTATTGGTAACTGCATTTGAGTGGATGCAATGACCTCTAACTGAGAAATTTCAATAGATTTTTGTGACTATATGTATATCTCGGGAAAAAAATGAAGGCAGGTTTTTTTGTTTGTTTTGTTTTATTTTTCTGATAGAAACAGTTTCTCCATCCCAATAAATATCCTCATTTATCTAAAGGGGGGGGATATCAAATTCTTAAAAGGGACATTTAGTAAATGAATGCTAAATGATTGATTATTATGATGCTTGAGAAACTATGAAATATTAGTCCAAAATAAAGTGTCCTGACCAATTCCTTACATTAAATACTATGTTCAATTTAAATCAATTCACCAAGCACTTATGAGGAAATAAAGTTAAGCTTGGAGAAGACCAAGAACAAAATGAAAATAGTTCTTGTTCTCAAAATCTTACATTATACACTAGAGTAATAATAGGTCAGAGAAGACTAAATACAAATTTTATACAAAATAAGAACCTGTTATTGAAGGAGAGGAGACAGAGCATTAGTAACTGAGGTCAAGAAAGGTCTCAAGTAGGAAGTGACATTTGAGTAAAGCACTTAATGTTGGCTAGAGTATCAGTGAGACAGAGGTGAGGAGTAAAGCTATTTCATGCTTGAAAGGTAACCCATACAAATACACATTTTAAAAAATGTAGAGGCCTTTTTAAAGAAAATAATTCTAGGATAAGTAAATTAATCAGAATGTGAAGCATTCAGTTTATTATCTCCTTTATTATTATTATTATCTCCTCAACCCTGCATGGTGTAATAGCCAGCCCTCAAAACAAATTTGAGTTATATGAGGGAAGAGACTCAAAATTGAAATTATTCTACTTTTAGTTCTCTATGGGGAAGCTTTGATCAGTGAGAAAATAAATGATTATCATGGCTGATATTGAAAGGCAATATTAGATGCAGTATAAAAATACATTTATTTACTAGGAAAAATCCAGAAGAAATTAATTTTGCTAACTGTTCAAATGATATCATTTTATTAGACAATGCTTAATAGAAAATTATTACTGGAATTCATTTCATTTAAAGATACAAGATGAAAGATCAGGGACCCATCTCAATTAATGGATACTCTGCTGCATGCCTAATTGATCTGGGGAGGATCAAGAAGGTCTTCAAGGGTCCTGTTTCAATTTCATTCTTTTTGAAGGGGGAGAAGAGAATGACATTAAGAAATTATTTATATCTTTTCCTTTTATGGTTACATTATTTTCCAAAATATTTTCCTTCTTTCTCTTTCAAAGAACCATGACTATAGTCGAAATTTTGAATTAATCAAATAGTTCAGAAAAGCCAAAAAAAATCAATTCTGACATTACATACAAGATTCTTTAATCAAAGATTTTTCACCTTTACAATTTTCACCTTTACAAAGGGAGAAAAATGTCTTCTTGTGGTCAAGCTTGATTATTAATACTTCCCTGCCTTTCATTTTAACTGTTATATTTATTTCCATTTTACATTGTTCTAGTCATTTTATTTATTGTTTTTCTAGTTCTGTTCACTCTGTTTTGCATCAGTTTAATTAAGTTTTCACATACTTATCTGTGTACGATATAATGATCATTTGTTACAGCACAATAAAATCTCATTATATGTATATCTATTAAACCATTCCCCAAATGATAGACATTTTGTCTTTCCAGTTTGTATGAATTCATTCTGTCAGGATTGAACCAAATCTTTAATATATTCTTTAGAGAGGAATATATTTCTGTTAAGTTATTTAAATAATCAATTTAACATTTTCAATTACCAAAGGTCTCAGCTTTTGGATAGTTCTATTTTTTCCCCTCAAATAAATTCCCCTCATTGAAGTTTCCACTCACTCTTTATTCTTAGTTGTGTCCTCTAACCAAACAAAAACTTTAGAAAAGGTAATAAACAAATCGCAAGACCAGACAATGTCAGCATTGGAAGAGGCCTTAGAGGTAAATACTCTTGCATGTATCTAAACAGGAATCTTCTCTATCACATCACTTAGCTTTTATTTGAAGATATGAATTTATTGATGTTACTATCTTCAGAGGGAGCCCTGACGCTGCAAAATCTGCTCCTTAATTCTAGTTCTTTCTTCTGAATCAAAGCAATAGACATATAGTCTTTTTTCTATATGAAAATCCTTCAAATACTTAAAAAGAGCAATCCCAAACCTTCTCTTCTCTAGGATAGTCATCTATAATTTCATCATCTCAGTCTTTTCACCATGCAAGTTGCCATTTTCTAGATATGGTTAACTTGAGACTGTTGATCTGAAAAAGTGACATAAAAAACTGAGCATCCATCAGACTTTAAATGTGATTTGACAAAAGGAACATAAAGATCAATTACTTCTATAATTTTAAACATTGTTTTTAATGATAGTGCAGACTGAAGGAGAAGATGATAAAGGATGGAATCAGGATTCTGTATGTGTGTGTGTGTGTGTTTACCTTTGCCTTTACGAAAAGAAACTTTTTTTGTTGAGAAATGGCCAGAAGAGGAGATTAGAGAGGTAATAATCTTACCTATGTGAGATGAGGAAGGAATAAGAGGGAGTCATTAAATGGCCTCAGTTTTTTTTTTCATTAATGTATGCAGAAGTTCTCAGTTGAAATGGGAAGAGCAGTGCCTTGTGATGTTTGATCAAATTCAAACAAAATTTGGAATGCTGAAAGGAACGTCAAATTCATTGAGAAGGCAGAAAAGGATTCCCTTGCTGGAATGGGAGGGTTGGTTAAGATTATGTAAATGGATAAATTTATCATGGATTCTTCATTTTTCTCTAGGTCTTTCAGGATTATGTGAATAGGAGTAAAGATGGAAGATAATAGAAATCATCTAAGGCTGCAATTTAAGAAGAAATAGCCGGCAAAAGAATAAAGAACTTGATGTGAATCCAATCAGGGATTAGATAGATCAAATTGTATTTACATATATTATATATTATATATATATGTATATATATATATATATATATATATGAAGCCTAAAGAAGATAGGACATAAAACAATACTTGTTCTCTAGCTGCCTCATAAAATAGATTTTGCCTTGATAAAGAGAAATAGTAATTCAAATTGGCTATCTCTGTTATGCATCTGAACATTCTAAATCACATACTTCAGTATGCTGGGTGTTCCAAAATCCATGGACAAATCCAAGGAAAGGAAATGTGTTCCAGGAAAGCATATTATTAAGTATTATTATTAAGTATTATTAAGTATACAAATGACTGAGTTTTTAGGCCCTCTTTGAAATTAGTTCACAGTAAGGGTGGTAGTGCTGAAATACATATAATTGTGTCTGTAGGTCAATGATTTCACCAAAATATTGTGTAATCATAAAGCTAGATAGGACTACTTGGCATGACTAATGAAGTCTGTCTCACTGAAAATCCTTCTGTGTTTTCTACTGGTAGGAGAACAATGTAGGCAAGACCTAGTGAATCAGAATGAACTCAATTTAGTTATATCTATTTCTGTTGCATATATGTCAATTCAGGATGTGAGGTGTCTTTGTGGTGATCAGTTGTTTTTGCTTTTTAAAGAAACACTTAAGATTATGTTTATTTGAAAAACTCAATGTAACAGATGCTGTAGTCTAATGAATTGCAAAGACGTTATGAATAGCCATCTGTACCCCATAAAACACCCATTTTTGTATAATGATATTATGGTATTCCATATGGTATCATAGGAGTGGGGCAGCTGGTCAATGAAACATTCACCCTTTTCATATATTTGTTGTAATTAAGCAAACAATGAGGAGTCTTAATGTCAATATGTCAACTTTAAGCTAATCGTTATTACAAATGTCATTACCCTAATTATTAAATATTTTTACAAGATGTACAAAAATTGGAAAACATTTCCACATTTCTCTTTCTAGACTGCCAAACAATTTCTCCCATTGGTCTTTTTATAATAATTGGTTTCCAAGATTTTTACTGACTAGATATTCTCTCAAACATGATACTCTCTCAAACAAAAGTTAGAATGCCATAGTGAATAGAAAGCTGATCTTAGATTCAGGAAAATCTGGGTTCAAGACTAATCTATGACAAAAAAAAATCACTATCTGACTATGGTCAAATTACACAGCTTTTTTATTATCAAAATCAATTCTTTAAGACATTATGCTGAAGAACAACTACCAATTTGCATTATTTGAAAGAGCTTATAGAGCTATGGCATTAGGGAATTCTCTACACTATTAGATTCACAGATATGGGCATATACATTCACACATATTCATACACACATAGACAAATCAAAACTATAAGGCAGTCATCTTTACTTCATATATTTATAAAAATAGCCTGGACACTTTTTTTAAAAGGTAAAAGTCAATGGACATGATTTGTTTTATGAGCAAAGAAACATATTTTTAGAACTATATGTTATATACTAGAGTTAGATAGTGGTACAATGAATGTTTAAAAATTCAAAAGCTTTACAAAGTAACAACCAACCACTAGATATTGCCATCAAGACACAATGTTCATAGTTAGCTTAGGGGAACATGTCTACCTCAGTAACAACTTTGATAAGTAATTCATAACTTGGTTTCTTTACAGAATTACAAACTTCTTATATCCTCCCATTCACACAACCTACAATCTTGTCACATTGATCTGTCACTGTTTCTCATACATGACATTCTTTCTCCTCTCATCTCCATGTCTTTCCATTGGCTATTCTCTATTTCTTTAATAATCTCCTTCCTACCTTCCAACCATATTATCTCTGGATTTCTTTAGGACTGAGCTAAAAAAAAAAAACAACCTCCAAGCCTTTCCTAGTATCCCTTGCTAACTGTGCCAACTACTATAAAGATACCTTGTATATGCTATTTATTTTAATTACTGCTTTTTATATGTCTTTCCTATTAACATGTGAGATCCTTGAGGTCAAGAACTACTCTTTTTTTTTTTTGCTTTTCCTTTATGTCTATTGCATTGAACACAGTGCTTGATATATTTGGCAATAATTAGTAAATGCTTTTTTCTTTGAATAATTGAATTCAATATCAACAGGAAATGAACCAAAAAGATGGAAAGTTGTGTCTATAGAATTATGATTTATGAGTAAGTAATAATGGAGATGCACTCATGAGCAGAAATGCCCAACACCAAATGATTCCTACCCTGGTCTTACATTTTGATTCACCATCACCATTACCACCACCACGTAAAAATTAAATTGAGTTTTAACTCAATATGAGAGTTATAAAAGTGGTGACCATTTATTATTAGCCTCGACTACTGGGTAAACATGGCTGCAATCTAGATGCGAATCACTTCCTCTCCCCAGCACCTAACGAAATAGACTACCTCAAAAGAGCATGAAAATCATTCTTGGAAGAACGGAGGGACTCTCCAGTACGCCACAGTAACGAAGGTATATGGGGAGTGAACATTTCCATACTGTAAGAAGGAGGAAAAGCTTGCACAAAAATGTGAACTGAGCTGCCCTCCCCCCCCCCACTTCCCCCACGGAACCAGAGTAGGGGCACAGAGTGCTTACCAGGGACAGTGAGTAAGTGAGGAAATTCTCTGTCGGGGGGTGGGGGGGCACACCAGGGTCCTTGGGATCTAAGGAGGACTGCTAGGTAAATACATATCAGGGCGGTTTCACTGGAGAACCCTGTGCACTGGAGAACTTGCAGTCCATGGGGGCCCCTGCAAAATGTGAACAGTGTGGAGTCTTGAGACACTGTAGAAACTGCCTAAGGCCAAAGCTCCACTCCTCACTCTAGTGGGGGAGGGGGGAAACACCAGGGTCCGTGGAAACTGACAGGGACTACCAGAGATCTACCCCTCAGAGCAGTTTTACAGGAGATTCCTGCACACTGGAGAGAAGAGCATGGGAGTGGGCATGCTAACAAACCGCGGAGGCTGGGAAGAACTAGTCTGAGGCAACTTAAATCCACAGAAAACCCGCCCACATCACCCAGACCTCTGACAAAAAAGCAAAGGGAAAACCACCAAAGGGATGGCTCACATTGCCCAAGAACAACCCTCCAAGAAGAAAGGGAAAAAAGTGACTATTGATAACTTTTATGGAAGGAAAACCCAGGGGACAGAAGAGAAAGAGGATGAAATTGAAACAAAATCAAAACATGCCCCAAAATTGGAAATTATCCACAACCTCTGGAAGAACTCAAAATGGAGCTTATCCAAAAGATGGAAACCTTCTGGCAAGAAAAATGGGAAAACATTCAGAAAGAGGTCAGCAGCCTGACAGACAAGACCTCACAATTGGAGAAAGAGATGGAGGCCACAAACAGAAGGGCAGAACAAACTTAAAAGCAAAACCAGTCCTTAAAGACCAGAATTAAGCAAATGGAAGACTATGATCTTGCAAAACAGCAAGAATTAATAAATCAAAGTAAAAAAAAATTAATGAATTAGAAGAAAACATAAAATATCTCATTGACAAGGTGACATACCAGGAAAACAGAGGAAGGAGAGACAACTTGAGAATCATTGGTCTACTTGAAAACCAGAGATAAACAAAAATATCGATGCCATACTATAAACAATCATTGAAGAAAATTGCCCTAATGTTCTTGAGCAAGGGGGCAAAATAAAAATAGAAAGGATTCATAAAACACCCTCTATACTAAATCCCCAAAAGATAACCCCCAGGAAAGTAATTACCAAATTCAAGTGATTCCAATTAAGGAGAAAATCTTACAAGAAGCCAAGAAGAGGAACTTCAGATATAGAGGAGCTCCCATAAGGATCACACATGACTTAGCAGCGAACACACTAAGAGACCACAAAGCATGGAACACGATATTCAGAAAGGCAAGAGAAATTGGTCTCCAAAAATTAGCTACCCATCATAACCAACTATATACTTCCAGGGGAAAGTATGGGCATTCAACACAATAGAAGATTTCCAAGTATTTGCAAAGAAAAGACCAGAACACAGTGGAATGTTTGACATCCAAACACAAAGAGCAAGAGAAACATGAAAAGGTAAATATGAAAGAAAGGGAAAAGGAGAAAATTATTATCTTTTTCTTTTATTCAAACTCTCTTCTATAAGGATTACATTTATATTAAATTATATATATATATATATATATCAATATGTGGGAAAATGTAATTTTTAACTCTCAAAAATTGTATGCATCATTGGAGTAGTTAGAAGAATTATGCATGGGGAAAGATTGGGACATCAAGACAATATGTAGAAAGGGGGGTAGAAAAAGGGAGGGGGGAATCATTGATGATACAAAGATATACTTTAAGAAATAGAAAAAAACAAAATAGAATAATCTTTCTCACACAAAAATACACATGGGAACGTGGGGGAAGAATTCTCCTATAAAGAGAGGAAGAGAGTGCGAATTGGTATTAGTTAAACTTTACTCTTAGTGAAATCAACTCTGAGACAAAAGAACACCTAGATCCATTGGGATCTTGAATTCTATCTTATCCAACAGGGTAAGAGAGAAGGGGAAATTAAGGAGGGGGTCGGGGGAGGGAGTATAATAAGGGAGGGAAGGAGAGGGGGGAGGGCAAGGGAACAAAAAGGGAGGGGCTAGAAAGGGAAGAATATCAAGGAAGAAGACTAGGGGGACTGATCTAAAGTAAATCACTGGTTTAAAAGGTTATAGCTAAAGGAGAAAGGTCAGAATTAGGGGAGGATATCAAAATGCCAGGGAATCCACAAGTGACAATCATAACTTTGAACATGAATGGGATGAGCTCACCCATAAAATGTAGACAAATAGCAGAATGGATTAGAATCCAAAACCCTACCATATGTTGTCTTCAAGAAACACACATGAGGCAGCTTGATACTCATAAGGTCAGAATTAAAGGATGGAGTAAGACCTTTTGGGCCTCAACTGATAGAAAGAAGGCAGGAGTTGCAATCATGATATCTGACAAAGCCAAAGCAAAAATAGACCTGATTAAAAGGGGGAAGGGAAGGTAAATATATTCTGTTAAAAGGGAGTATAGACAATGAGGAAATATCATTAATCAACATGTATGCACCAAATGGTATAGCACCCAAATTTCTAATGGAGGAACTAGGAAAATTGAAGGAGGAAATAGACAGTCAAGCCATATTAGTGGGAGACCTGAACCTACCACTATCAAATTTAGATAAATGAAGTCAAAAAATAAATAAGAAAGAGGTAAAATATGTGAATTAAATCTTAGAAAGAATAGAGTTAATAGACATATGGAGAAAAATAAATAGGGACAAAAAGAATACACCTTCTCAGTACCACATGGAACATTCACAAAGATTGATTGTACACTAAGTCACAGAAACATGGCATAAAAAAGCAGAAATAATAAATACAACCTTTTCAGATCACAAGTCAATAAAAATAATAATCGGTAAGGGTACAGGGAGAGCCAAATCAAAAATGAATTGGAAATTAAGTAATATGATACTCCAAAATTGGTTAGAGAACAAATCATAGAAACAATTAATAATTTCACTGAAGAAAATGACAATGGTGAGACACCCTTCCAAACTTTATGGGATGCAGCTAAAGCAGTACTCAGGGGAAATTCATATCCCTGAGTGCATATATTAACAAATTAGGGAGGGCAGAGATCAATGAATTGGACATTCAAATAAAAAAAAAACTTGAAAGTGAACAAATTAAAACCACAAGAAGAAAACCAAACTAGAGATCCTAAAAATTAAGGGAGCAATTAATAAAATTGAAAGTCATACAACTATTGAACTGATAAATAAGACTAGAAGCTGGTACTTTGAAAAAAGAAACAAAATAGACAAAGTACTGGTCAATCCAATTAAAAAAAGGAAAGAAGAAAAGCAAATTAACAGCATCAAAGATGAAAAGGGGGACCTTACCTCCAATGAAGAAGAAATTAAGGCAATCATTAAAAACTACTTTGCCCAATTATATGGCAATAAATATAACAACCTAGGTGATATGGATGAATATTTACAAAAATATAAATTGACTAGACTAACAGAAGAAGAAATAGAATTCTTAAATAATCCCATATCAGAAAAAGAAATCCAACAGGCCATCAAAGAACTCCCTAAGAAAAAATCCCCAGGACCTGATGGATTCACAAGTGAATTCTATCAAACATTCAAAGAACAGCTAATCCCAATACTATACAAACTATTCGACATAATGAGCAAAGAGGGACTTCTACCAAATTCCTTTTATGACACAATATGGTACTGATTCCAAAGCCAGGCAGGTCAAATACAGAGAAAGAAAACTATAGACCAATATCCCTAATGAATATAGATGCAAAAATCGTAAATAGGATACTAGCAAAAAGACTCCAGCAAGTGATCAGGAGAGTCATTCACTATGATCAAGTAGGATTTATACCAGGAATGGAATGCTGGTTCAATATTAGGAAAACCATTCACATAATTGACCATATCAACAAGTAAACCAACAAAAATCACATGATTATCTCAATAGAGGCAGAAAAAGCCTTTGATAAAATACAACTCCCATTCCTATTGAAAACACTAGAAAGTATAGGAATAGAAGGGCCTTTCCTAAAAATAATAAACAGTATATATCTAAAACCATCAGCAAACAGCATCTGCAATGGGGATAAACTAGACGCATTCCCAATAAGATCAGGAGTGAAACAAGGATGCCCATTATCACCTCTACTATTTAACATTGAACTAGAAACACTAGCAGTAGCAATTAGAGGAGAAAAATAAATTGAAGGCATTAAAATAGGCAAGGAGGAGACCAAGTTATTGCTCTTTGTGGATGATATGATGGTCTACTTAAAGAAACCTAGAGAATCAACCAAAAAGCTAGTCGAAATAATCAACAACTTTAGCAAAGTTGCAGGATACAAAATAAACCCACATAAGTCATCAGCATTTCTCTGTATTTCCAACACAGCTCAGCAGCAAGAATTAGAAAGGGAAATCCCATTCAAAATCACCTTATACAAAATAAAATACTTAGGAATCTATCTCCCGAGACAAACACAGGAACTATATGAACATAACTACAAAACACTCTCCATACAACTAAAACTAGACTTGAGAGATTGAAAAAACATTAACTGCTCATGGGTAGGATGAGCCAATATAATAAAAATGACCATCCTACCCAAACTTATTTATCTATTTATTGCTATACCCATTGAACTTCCAATAATTTTTTATTGATTTAGAAAAAACCATAACAAAGTTCATTTGGAAGAACAAAGGATCAAGCATATCCAGGGAAATAATGAAAAAAAAAATATAAAGGAAGGTGGCCTTCAAGTCCCAGATCTCAAACTATACTATAAAGCAGTGGTCATCAAACAATTTGGTACTGGCTAAGACAGAAAAGAGGATCAATGGAAATAGACTTTGGGTAAGTGACCTCAGCAAGACAGTCTATGACAAACCCAAAGACCCCGGCTTCTGGGACAAAAACCCACTATTTGACAAAAACTGCTGTGAAAACTGGAAGACAGTATGGGAGAGACTAGGTTTGGATCAACACCTCACACCCTACATCAAGATAAACTCAGAATGGGTGAATGATTTGAACATAAAGAAGGAACCTCTAAGTAAATGAGGTGAACATAGAATAGTATACATGTCAGAACTGTGGGAAGGGAAAGACTTTAAAAGCAAGCAAGACATAGAAAGAGTCACAAAATGTAAAATAAATAATTTTGATTACATCAAATTAAAAAAGTTTTTGCATAAACAAAACCAAGGCAACCAAAATTAGAAGGGAAACAACAATTTGGGAAACAATTTTCATAACAAAAACCTCTGACAAAGGCCTAAGTACTCAAATTTGTAAAGAGCTAAATCAATTGTACAAAAAATCAAGCCATTCTCCAATTGATAAATGGGCTAAGGACATGAATAGGCAGTTTTCAGTTAAAGAAAGCAAAACTATTAATAAACACATGAAAAGGTGCTCTAAAACTCTTATAATCAGAGAGATGCAAAATAAAACAACTCTGAGGTATCACCTCATACCTAGCAGATTGACTAACATGACAGCAAAGGAAAGTAATGAATGCTGGAGGGGATGTGGCAAAGTCAGGACATTAATGTATTGCTGGTGGAGTTGTGAATTGATCCAACCGTTCTGGAGTGCCATTTGGAACTATGCCCAAAGTGTGATAAAAGACTGTCTGCCCTTTGATTCAGCCATAACACTGCTGGCTTTGTACCCCAAAGAGATAATAAGGAAAAAGACATGTACAAAAAGATTCATAGTGGCGCTCTTTGTGGTGGCCAATAATTGGAAAATGAGGGAATGCCCTTCAGTTGGGGAATGGCTGAACAAATTGTGGTATATGTTGGTGATGGAATACTATTGTACTAAAAGGAATAATAAAGTGGAGGAATTCCATGGAGACTGGAACAACCTCCAGGAAGTGATGCAGAGCGAGAGGAGCAGAACCAGGAAAACATTGTAGACAGAGACTGAAACACTGGGTACGATTGAACGTAATGGACTTTTCCATTAGTGTCAATACAATGTCTCTGAACATTCTGCAGGGATCTAGGAGAAAAAACACAATCCACGAGCAGAGGTCAAATTATGGGAATAAGAACACTGAAGAAATGCAACGGCTTGACTACAGGGGTGGAGGGAACATGATTGAGGAGAGACTCTAAATGAACACTCTAGTGCAAATACCAACAACATGGAAATGGGTTCAAATCAAGGGCACATGTGATACCCAGTGGAATTGTGAGTCGGCTATGAGAGGGGTGGTGGCAGGGGGGGAGGAAAAGGAAATGATCTTTGTTTCCAAGGAATAATGTTTGAAAATGACCAAATAAAATAATGTTTAAAAAAAATAAAATATTAGCCTCTAAGTCAAAATTACTGTAAGCAGTTTTTATTTGCAACAATGTTGTAATAGTGAAAGTGGGAAATATAGGGAGACAAAGCCTGGTCTTACCTACCAGCTCTAAGTGCTGCTCTTGTGAAATCTAGCTCAGCTCCTGGCAGGGACTTCCCCAAGTCCTAATCTTCACTTGGATTTCCTGGTAGTCCTCAGCCAGAAGTCCCAATCTTGTGTGCAGCTAGAGTTCCACCAACACAGAATGACTCCAAGGAAAAGCATATCTCTTCAGCTCTACTAACTGACACAGAATCCAAGGGAAGAGTCTCCAAAAACCAAGGAAGGAAAAGCCCCCAGACCATGTAGGTCTTTTCTTTTATACTCCTTTCCCCATGTCACTTCCCTGTCTCTCCCCCTCGTTATAGAAACCAATTGCAGTTTCACAATTCCCCTAGCACTGCCCAAGGCGGGACAGTGCTTGTGGCCTTTGGAAGCATGAACCAGTGAGTGACTTGGGAGCTCTCTTACCTAATGGTTAGCTAGCTATGAAGTAGGGGTGCTTTAAGTTCTTGATTTGATTAGCTAAAAATAGACAAAGGGAGAGTTAATTCTATCTTCACACCACCAACAACCATAACAACCTCACTGCAGGACTGCATCATAAATGAATTTTTTTTTTCTGATCAAGTTTCTCAAATGTCTTAGAAGCAGTTTATCTTAGAGAAAAATACACTGGAGGAGTTATATCACAAAGATGTCAGACATTAGCTATATCACCTAACATTTGGATTTTACAAGACACAAATGACTAAATTGCCAGCCAGAACCTCCACAAGACCAGTAGAGGATTTCTCTATTTGGATGAATATGGAATATCAGTCATTGAGTATATTTGTGCTCATTAATATGTGTGGCCAATATGAATATATATATATATATATATATAGGAATGAATAAAGTGTGTCATATAAAGTCCATAAATGAATACAAGGATTAGAAGAAGGTATAAGGATGATGGAGAGAAAGAGGGAATGGGGTTCAGAGAGTGAATAGATCCTTCTTCTCCACCCTGCCTTCTGAGGGGAGATAGCCAAATCCTGTCTCTTTGAAAGGGGAGTATGTCTCCCCAGAGAATATTTTCTGGGAGATGAAAGACAGGAGACTGGAGAGGGAAGCCTTAGTGAAATAAAAGATGCCCCCCCCCCCCTTAGATCCAATCTATCCTTGAGAGGCAAGATGAATTCTTATGCCTCTGCTTCCTCTCAAGGACATCAGTTGTCAGTCCCTTTCAGGATTGTAGGGCTACTGCACTGCCAAGAAGAGATGCCAATTCCTTGGGTCAGGCAATCTTGAATCCCTGAGATCTAGAGGCCAACCCCCTGTTTCGGGAGAGTTGTGACCCTCCCCAAATCTTCAATCACCCTAAATATGTTGTTAGAGATTGACCTAGATCTAAATCTTGAATAACAGGTGATTTATTGGAGTTCATGCAGACAAGGGGTGGCAAGGATATCAGGTAGGAAAGTGGATAAACAGTGAAACCCTGTCCTTACCCCTTCTAGCAGATTGGCCCTCCAAATTCTAGGGTTTCAAGGCTGAGAAGCCTTGATCCCTCTTTCTTGCTAATTGCCTTTTAGTCTCTCCTCTTAAGCTAACTAAACTTGAATATAGGTGTCAGGGGACAGGTAAGGGAGAGAGAGACAGAGAAAGAAATCCTTGGAAAGGATCTATGGATGACTCTCTTCAGAAAGTCCTAATCCACAGTTCCACTGAGGACTTTAGACTGCTGTCACGAAGAGTTTGAATAGAGGTATTCAGGGGTTCAGAAAGGATAGTAGATCTTCCAAGATATGGGTTTCTCCTGAGCTTCTGGAGATCCACCTCTCTCCTCTCCTTCCCCCAATCCAGAAGTGACTAGTCAGTTGGGTCTCTAAGCCTCCGTTTCTTCCTTAAAACTCTCACTTTCTTCTTTCCCTTCCTTTCAAGAGATGATCTCTTGTCCTTGTAAAAATCTCTCTTCTCTTATCTTACAAAATGAATATTTTCTTCAATGCTTATCCCAAATGAGAACTGGTCTTGGAATTTCCTGTGTTTGCTACTTGTAATTGCTTTTAAGGCAGAAAATATTTTGAGAATCAGCTTCAGTATATTTTTAATTTTTCCTTCTCATTTGCTATACTAGAATAAAAGTAAAGTAGCATACTAAGTGTTTTTGATAAAAATTATTCTAACCTCTTTGAAGTCTTGAAAAAATGCAGAAGAATGAAAACATTGTCCTGTTACAAACTAATTTCCAGCTGTCTAGTATAAGACAATACCTAATGTTTTGTAAGCCAAACTCTCCTGTCAAGTAATTTTTCAAGTATGTCAGTATATCAAAGCATTAGGGATCTGTGATTCTATCAGCATGAGTGCTTCCTCCTCTAAGAATTTCCAAATTGATTTTTATAAATAGGCAGAGATGTTTCCTAAATTGCCAAACTTGTAAATGTTAAACCTATATTGATTAAATGATTCTAGGGTTAGTTTATTCTCAAGAGATGCATTCATTTCTAAGCTAAGAGGAACTACTCTGACTTATCAATATTAAAAACTTTCATTCTATAATATCTAGTACTGTTAGTTACCAGAAAAAGCCAGATGGGACAGAGAATAAATAGAGTGCTCGGTCTGGAGTCACTAAAGCCTGAGTTCAAATCTATATTCACACTTACTCCCTGTGTGACCTTAACCTTTGCCACAGTTTCCTCAACAATAAAATGAAAATCATAGCAGCATCTCTCTCACAGAGTTGTGAGGACCAAATTAGAAGATTTATAAAGTGCTTAGCACAGTGCTTGGCACAGAGTAGAGAACATACATATTTAAGTCCTCCCCTTCCTTTTTAAACAATCAATAAATGTTATTTGAATGACTAAAAGTAAACTTATATTCAAAATACTAAAGGGACATAGGAATATCATGAAGTATATATTTTACAAACAGAATCTACTTAAATTAAGAATTTTATATGTGCAGCTCTCTGACATCCAACTTTCTCTGCAATCCTTTCTTTTTATTATGTTGTCAATACTTTATTCTAATCATCTTTGTGGCCTGTTACATCTCATCCCTGAGGAAGAAAGATTAGAGTAGGCCCATGTCCATAGAAAAATGTCTGCTCTGTCCCCAGACCTTCAGAGTTTTCATAGCTATGGCAAGGTTTGCCTTGGTTTTAAAAATAAATAAATAAAACTATTGAGTATCCTTATATCACTGGAAGTAACATTTTCTGTGTCTTCTAAGTAAAATTCTACCATAAGCTAAAAATCAAGAGAAATAGGAGAAAAATCAAGAGGGAAAAATGAGGGAGAGAAAAGGGTGGAATAAGAAAAAAATATTAGACTCATGAAACTTTACATAAAATGAACTTTATTTGTCACAGAATGGCCTAGAAAAAAAAATCCTGTATTGAGAAGCAGACTACTTGGGTTTGAATCTTGCTTATGCCACTCAAGACCTAATACTTTGGTTAACTATCTAAACTTCTGCCGCCCTCAGTTCATCATCTATAAAATGAGATTATGACTAGATGACCTCTAACTTCACTTCTAGTTCTAAATCTATGACCTTATACTCTTATTTTAACTACTCTTACTGCAGTATTTTTATAATGGATTAATAAGATAGTTGAAATTATTTTGACTAACACATGAAAATAAACTGCAAGCACATGGAAAAAAAATCAGCTTGACCCAAGAAACTGGGACATCTGTTTTTGTTTAGTTTCTGGCGCAGTGTTTGAGGAGAAACAAAATAGATGATTTATATTTTCTCCTGGTGTATTACAGAGAATTCTTGAACAAAAAAATGGATTCCCACCTTTTTTAGAAAATCTACTTGACAGAAGGAAAAAAAAATATTTGTCCTCATCATATTCAAATGCTATACTTTCCCCCATACAAATGAGTTATTCTTTGTGATTATCTTTGAGTGTCAATTTATGATTGGGAAGACTGAAGCAGATAACCTTATATATCAATGGGACAACTAAATTATAAATCTCCTGCAGTAAGTTTTCAAAGTAGGAGAAAATTCATCTAGAGTTTAGCTCTCTTTGTACTTGGAGATAAAATGGACCACAAGAGTGGAGAGGACAAGTTCCAAATATTTATCAAATTAAATTCATTTTATAAAAGAACTTAAACTGGGCCCAACTGAAAGAATAGTGGCTCCAGAATAAGAACATCTTTGTTCAAATCCCACTCATATTTACTAGCTATGTGAACTTAGGCAATCAGTGACCTCAGTGGGCTGCAGTGTCTCATAAAAGGATGGAGTTAGATCTATGATCTCATATTGCATACCCCAATTCTCATAAAGTATATTCAAAATATGAAGCATTTGTCCTAATACAAATTTCCCCTATTACTTTTATTCTTTCTCTCACTTTTTTAAACTCTTACCTTCAGTCTGGGAATCAATTATGTATATATAGCTAGAAAGTATATGAGGACAGATTTGAACACAGGCCCTCCCATTTCTTGGTCCACTGAGTCACCTAGATGCCCCCTTGTATTCTATCTTAAAATATTCTTTTATCCTCAACACAATCTGTATTTCTTATACAGATTGTCACAGTTTTCCTTTTCCTTTTTTTATATTCCTTTTTTTTCTGGCCATTCTAAGCTCACCTAATTAAATACTACTTTTTATACATATAATTATATCCCCCAAAATAATCACAAATGTAAAATTTATCTGCCCCTGGGCAGTCCTAAGCAAAGCTTTAGTTGTAATTGGTACACATCAAATGAAGTCACAGGAAGTGACAAAAAGAAACAGTCTTTAAAAATGCCAAGAAACTTCCTGTGGGAGTTTCTTCCATCTTTGGTCTTTGACCTGATTTTGGAGGAGCTGGGTTTGAGATCTCAGACTACTTCCCTTTGGACTGACACACGGTGAGTTAAAAAGGCTGACTCTGTTTCTGAATTTTCTGAAGAGACTAGCCTCAGGAGAGACCTACCTCTTGAGAGAGGCTCTCTGCATCAGCAGGTCCTTAGCTCAAGGCTGAGCCCCTTCGGCTAATGAGATCTGCCTGGGTTAAGACAGGGCCAGGGCAAAATACTTAGTGTGTAGGATAGATACCTTACCCTATTTTCTCTATGATTTTCTTACTTTCACTCTTTCTATATTTTACAAATAAATTATTAAAATAAATCTCTTTGGAATTAATTAAATTCCTGGCAACCTGATTCTTAAATAATCCAGTCCAAACTTTTATAAAATTTCTACCCCTTACAGCTTCCATGCCTGTAGCATCTTTCATATCTCTGCATATGTGAAAAGAGACTCCTAATTCATAGAGAGAATGCTGGTGCATAATGTAGACCTGTAGATGGAGAAAACCTTGTGCAAGAGTTTGGGAGAGAAAGACATGCATGGTATTAAACCCATTTTTTTATACCTACTAAAAGGAAAAAGTAAGTATGAAATCACTTTGAAACCTATAGATATAAAGGGATGGCTGTATCCTTACCATATCTCTATTCAAAATTTGCTTCCATTGAGACTTTAAAACATTTATCTTTGGGTGAGATCAGGTCCCATCTCTTGGTTTAACTTGATATTTCATCTTATTCCCAGAGAGAAACTTTTGTGTTTTCAAGTATTTACCAGTATATTCTAATGTATAGAATGTATTCAATTTCTGTACATTATTTCACTTTGATAAGTAAATTTGTTGTTTTATTTATTACTTGTTATGGTCTTTGGTATAACAAACATTCAATGGGAAGAGGCCAAGCTATTGGGTATAAGCATGTGGTTCCTTTTTCTTTTAAGTGATTGTAGAAGTGACTTTTGTTTTCTATTTCTAAAAAAATCATTCCTCAAGATCATCAATGGTTGACATGGAGAAGAGAAGGACATACATGTAGATATCATTCTAAACCAGTTCCCTTCTAGAGGCTGGGGAATAGAGCTCCAGCTGACATGCTGACAGTGGTCTCAAAACTTTTCTGAGCTTCCTGCCTTTCTTCATAAGACAAAACTACAATTTTAAATATATTTATAATAAATATAAATAATATCATATATTAAATAAATATAAGTATATAAATATAATTATATAAATATAAGAATATAATTATATATTTCCACATCTCCTATGAGTTATAAATTTACATATTAAGACAAATTATGTAAACATATATATTTTGCATGTACACATACACTTTTAAACTCAGGAAATAAAGGATTTTTTAAAAATAAATAAGAGCTCAATGAACATGTATTATACTTACCTACTAGCAGGTTGGTACAATAAATTTATTCTGCCATTGAAAGCTTTTTATATCTTTTAATGTGCTTTGAAACAAACTCCTAATATTCAATGCCAAGAGAACATAGTGTGATGATTAGAAGCAGAAATTTTAAAAAGGTTATTTATTTTTCATGTCTTAAAGTTTGAAGAGTTCAAATTATCCCAGGATTAATTTGTATTAGCCATGGAATTGAGGATTTAGAAAGAATGAAGTTAAGGGGTCCAATTAATAACATAAACAAAAAAAGGAATTAAAAAATCAATGCCTAGTAGTATAAAAAAACAACAACCAGAAAACATCTGTTTTCTTTTTATCTACTTGGCAAATATTTATATTCATTTTTCATAATAGCCTCCTGAAATTTGTTTTTAAAACTACCCTGCTTCATTCTCACTTTTATCTATGAAGGCTCCTAATCAATCAATATTAAAATGAGGTTTAAAGGACAAAAGTGACAGTTATAGACATAGCAATAGTCATAAGGAACAGAAAATATCTTATGGACATCAAAGTTGATGATGGGTGAATGTGGAACTATTAGTAGTGAGAGAACTCTTAATTAGTATTGCTCATGGTTAAAACAGGATGTCCTAGTGATAAAGAGCTGACCTCAGAATCAAAAGACAAACATCCAAATCCAGCCTCTGTTACATAGAATTTATGTCAATCTTGTGCCATTCCTTTGGCTTGTCAATGCCTGCCAGTCAATCTCTATGACTATAAATTGCAGAGCAGACAGAAATGTGCTTTGGTACAGGGAGCTTCCCTTTTGCAGAGTATCCTACACTAATGAAATCAGAGGTCCAGGCTATTGCTTTCTTTGTGTCCATCTCAGTTATTCCATCTCTATGTGAGCTAGAGAGAGCACCGGGGTAGACCAGGAAAGACAGGAATGCAGGCAAGCAGGGCTGGGCCTGCAGGGGTGGGCAGGTGAGCTGGAATCGGGTCAAACAGCAAACCAGTCTCGAGCGGATGGCTGCAGGCAGGCAGGGAGAAGTGGTTCAGTGGGAGGGAAGGACTCAAGAAAGTCCAAAGAGGATGGCTGCTGGCAGGAGCTGATCAAGATGGTTTTCTAAAAAAGCATCTTGGAGAAACATGGCTTAAAAAATCATTATCTAGGCTAAAAAATTTGAGAAGTTCTCATCCAATCTAGTGGTCACCAACTGTAAGATTAAAATTTTGGGGAAATTGAGGCAGATAGAAATTAGTTTCTCTCTTCAAGGAGTATTATTTTTATGAGGTTTATTAAAAGTCAAGGGTTAAAGAAAATATAAGCAAGAGAAGCACATGCTAGGTGGGCCATGAGGCCCACCCAAATTTCACTCACATCATGAAACGCGTCTGTTTGCCAGCAGAGCCAGGAAGAGAAGCGAGAGCCATGGGCAGAGACCCTCTAAATAATGATTTTGCTCTTGGCCCAGGTGAGAACCCAGTGAGATTACAAAGCACTCTGGGGTAGTAGAGCAAGGATTTCTGGGGATTGAAGTCCTGGATTCAAGTCTATTTTTACAGCCAATAGCAGAGAACCTCCCACCCATCCCTTGAAGTCCCAAGCCCTTGACCAGCTCACAGAGAGCCATTAAGACTTGGCCCTTTCAAGAGTTCTGGGCCTATAGCCCCACAGCAAGATAGCTCATAGTGTTGAGTCCTATAAGCCATCAGCCCAGGAGACAGAATCAGAAGTTTTCAGAACTTCTAGTCCATAGGTTAAAAAAAGACTGAGAAAATGAGCAAACAGAAAAAGAAATACCTAAGCATAGAAAATTTCTATGGTGACAAAGTGCAAGGCACAGATTTAGTAGGGGCCAATGAAATCAAAGCAAACATAAGCAAAACTTCAAAGAAAAATAGGAATTGGTCTGAGGTTGTGGAAGACCTCAAAAAGGAATTCAAAAATCAAATGAGAAAGGTGGAATAAAAATGAGGAAAAGGAATTAAAGTTTGAATTGGAAACAAAGTAGATGTCCATCATGTGGGAAATAGATAAATTACGGTATATGAATATGATGGAATATTACTGTGCAGTAAGAAATGATATAAGTGAGGAATGCAGAGAAATGTGGCAAAATCTACATGGATTGATGAAAGAGGAAGTAGAGCCAAAGAAACAATATACACTGAAAAAAACAACATCATAAATGGAAGGAACAATCACATAGCAACAAATCAAAAATAAATATAACAAAATTATAAAAATCAAATGGCAGGTAAATGATGAATTATGAGAAAATCACCCTCACCCATCTACCCTTTTTTAGAACTGGAAAGGCAAAAAGTGTTATACTTTGCACTTTGGATTTTTTGCATTTTTTCCAATATATCATTCAGTTATGCTATTTTTTTCCTCTAGAAATATCATCCTTCCCAGGGAGAGGAGAAAGGAGGACAAATTGGACATTATGGTGATAATTAAAAAATAATAAATAAATAAGTAACAAATATTTTAAAAAAGAAATTAAAGTAATGCAGAAAGAAAATAATAGCTTAAAAAGCAAAATGTGTCAAGTGGGAAAAGAGGCACAAAAATTCATTGAAGAGTTAAAAAAAAAACAAACAGAATTGAGCTGCTGAAAAAGAGGTAAAAATTTCCAATGAAGAAAAGCGTTCCAGGAAATGTAAAATTGACCAACTAGAAAAAGGGATAAGAATTACTCCACAACTTCTGTATTAGATATCTATCTAGGTCATGTTGCCTCTCTTTCAAGGCCCTATTTATTTTTCTTTAATGATACCTATTACTCACACAAAAAAAGGAAAAACTTACAATAAGTCAATTTGGGAGAAGCATATAATTTCCTAATAGAAATGGGTAGGCATTATGAAGATTAAGTTTAACTCTCCCCTGATTGTGAAAATGAAATTAATTAACTCTCCCTTGATTGTGAAAATTAAATTACCCCCCCTGCCCATTTTTAGATTTAATCACCAAAGATGTAAATACCCCACTCACACTTGAATGGGGGAGGTCTGTGACCCATGTGTGCAATAGTGAGTGATGAATCAGAATTAAATTGACTTACCCTGGGCAGTCCTAAAGCAAAGCTTCAACTGTAATTGGTAGATATACATTTAGGGGAAGGTACAGGGAGTGACGCAAAAGAAAGTGTCTTTGAAAGGGAGTTCCAACTTCCTGAATACACTTTTTACTTGGAGTTCTACTTGGGGTTGAACTTCCTGTGAGAGGAGTTCTTCATTCTTTGGAGTTGAGACTAGAGAAGAATCTGCTGACTGGAACTGAGACCCTGTTCCAGGTGAGGTTGTTCTTAAATCTCTTCCTTTTGACTGACATGTGGTGAGTGAAAAGACTGACTCCTTTCCTGGATATTTTCTGGAAAAAAAAACTAGCCTCAGGAGAGACCTACCTCTTGAAAGAGACTTCCTCAGGTCCTCGGCTACAAAGGCTGAGACCAGTCTGGTTAAGGACTAAACTTCCCTGCCCAGGTTGAGCCAGGGTCTGGGAGTAAATTACTGAGTGCTTAGGCTAGATATCTTACCCCATCCTCTCTCTGATTTTCTTACTTCACTCTTTCTATATTTTGGAAATACATTGTAAATAAATCGCTTTGGGATAAATTAAATTCCTGGGGACACTATTTTAATTATAATCCAGTCTCATCTTTTTATATAATTAACCTCTTTGTTCCCCTTACAGCATCTAGGTTGCACAGTAGAGATAGTGCTAGACATGAAATCAGGAGCATCCTGAGTTCCAGTTTGGCCTCAGATACCTTCTAGCCATATGACCTCAGGCATGTTACTTCACCTATCTCAGAGTCAGTTTTCTTATCTGTAAAATTGGAACAATAATAGCATCTACCTCACAGTTTTGTTGTGAGGATCAAATGAAATACTAAATGAAAAGCACTTTTGAGATTTTAAAGAAATATATACATACTAGCTATTATATGGGATGAAAAGATTCTAAATATGTTTTGAAGTAGGGCACCATCCAAAATTACCTCAAAAAAAATCAATTAATTCCTATAAAGCCAATATAAATAGATGGACAGACAGACAGACAGATAGATAGATAGATAGATAGATAGATAGATAGATAGATAGATAGATAGATAGATAGTGTGGAAAGGAAACAAGACAGACAGTTGGTGGGGGAAGGGGCAACTGGTATTTGGAAACTTTGTGACCTTTCTTATAAAGCTCTAGGAGGAGTTTTTTACTGCTCTGGTAACAAACTTTAGCAGATGGAGATGCAAGAAGAATATCATCCACATAGTGCACGATTTTGCTTTCCTTGAATCAGATGTTCTTTAAATCTTGTTGCAAGATTTGGCAAAATGATGTTGGGCTATCACAGAATCCCATTGGTAATCTTCCCCATGTCATCTGAATCCCATTCCAAGTGAAAGCAAAGAGATCGCATATGCCAAAGTAATAATGCAACTTCTTGAGGCTGTACAACTTCCCAAGGAAGTGGCAATAATCTACTGTAGATCACACACAGGGGCTAATGATCATTTGTACTTAGGAAACCATAGAGCTGACATTATAGCAAAATTTGGAGCTAGAGAAGGACCTTTACATGTATTGAATTTCTCAATAGTTGAGCAGGACAATCTAACTAATGCCTATAATGAACAGGAAATTCAATCATGGATAAAGACCTTAGGAGCAAAACAAATAAGAGGAATATGGTTTTTGCAACTAGGCAAGCCCATCCTACCTAAAAATTTATTTTATCATGTATGCAATGTAATACATGCACAAGGACACTGTGGAACCCAAGCTGTGATCAATTCAGTGAGACGATTTTGGACTGAATCAGGAATATCCTCATATGCCATAAGAGTTTGTCAAAAATGTAAAATTTGTATGCAGTTCAATCAGGGAGTTTATAAGACCAAAGAGTTAGGAGGTTGTCCTTTAGCATATACTCCATTTGAATGCAGATAGATTTTATCAATATGCCAAAAGACAAAGGGTTTAAGTATTGCCTTGTCATCATAGACAGACTGACTAGATGGCCAGAAGTTTTTCCTGCTAAAAAGCATTTTTTTCTGCAGCATTTGTAGTTAAAATCCTATTAAAAGAAATCATACCTAGATTTGGGATTTCCTCAAAATTGTACTCAGACCATGGAAGTCACTTTACTCAGTCAATATTAAATGAAATTTATAAAAATCTAGGAATACAAGCAACATACCACACACCGTATCATCCCCAAAGTTCAGGGCAAGTGGAGAGATTAAATAAAGACTTTAAAACACTTATAGGAAAATTTTGTGCAGAAACACATCAAAAATGGACAAACATTCTGCCATTGGTTTTGTTCCATCTTAGAACATGACCCAGTGGAAATTTGTACATCTCTCCATTTGAGATGCTATATGGACATGCAATTTGGCAAGGAAGGACTTGTAAACCAGCTTACATTGCAATGATAGGTGGAGATTGTCAATTAACAAAATATATACAAGCTTTACAGACAAGAATAGCAGAGTTGCATGAAATGGGCTTAATACAACAAATAGTACTCCTGGATCACAATTTGCACAACATCAAACCAGAATACATAGTATACTTAAAAAAAATTTCAATAGAAAATTGGCTACAGACATAAAATGGACTAGACCACATGAAGTATTGCTTACTACCCCAACAGCTATAAAAGTTGCAGGGAAAGACTCATGGTTCCATTGTTCCCATGTAAAACCAGAAAAAGTTCAACATCACTATAACAGATATAGAAGATAATTCGACAACAGATAGTGCTGAGAAATGAAAACAAAAACTGATTAACATAAAAGGTACACCACAAAGAAATAATTGTGACACATAATGTTTGAGACAACTTTCTATCCCAGAGGAAAAGCAACCCAGAGGAAAAGCAACTCAGGGGAAAAGCATCCCAGAGGTAAAGAAACCCAGAGGAAAAGCAACCCAGAGGAAAAGCATCAAGAAAAGATGCTAGAGACCAGAAACAAAGAGGAAAAGCTGAAATGGACAGCTAAGACTTTGAACTTTGTAAAATTTTTAATAGCTACTAGAGAAATGAAACAAAGAAAAAAAAAGCTGAAATGGACAGCTAAGACTTAGAACTTTGTAAATTTGTTTATATAAGAAGAGGACAGATAAAAAATGAGACATATGTAATACTGAGTGTGTTGAAATAATAAAACAAAAGTAATTTCACATATTAGGGAAATAGCATGCATCACAACATAACTTGGAAGAAAGAAGAGATCCATCAGTCAATATGAGAAGTGGAAATCTGAAGAAACTTGATTAGTATTAATTCAACACAACACTATTAAACACAAAACACAAAATCACAAACTGACATATTGAGAGACCTTCTTTATATAAACAAGTGTCTGAAATTGTATTTATGCAAAATGTAAATATGTATATAGTTAATTCCATAAGGTCTTAGGCAAATAGAAAGATCAATAGATATTTCTATTTGACATCAGAATGTAGAACAATGTATATTGTTGTATTATATGTAAATAATTTCTATAAATAATGTATTAGTTTTAGTTAACTTAGAGTAAGTAGTATTAGCACTAATATTCAAATTTCTTGTAATAGTTTTGTTCAATATTTATTGTACTGAATTTCTTGTAAAACCCCAAAACTACCCTTACCCAAACTTTCCAGCTAAGAATTCCTTAGAGCAGATTAGGTAAATTGGTAACTATAATATAAATAAGTGACCTTGGAAAGGTCACAACAAAAAAGGGGAAGATTGTAGAAAGGAAACAAGACTGACAGTTGGTGGGGGAAGGGGCAACTGGGAGTGGCAGTTGGGTCTTGTGACTAGCACTTCCTTCCTGCTGGGTTGGTCTTCCATCCTGGTGTTGGAGGAGGGAAGAGCTCATTCAGCCCAGTCTGAAGTGAAGTACCTCTACTTTGTTCAGCCTGAAGACACAGGCTTCTGAAGGTTAGAACTGTTCCTGTTTGCTTTCTGACTACTGTTAAGATTCTTAAATTGACAAAACTGGCACAGAAGACAGGAGTGGGAGAAACCCTTTGCAAGCCTGTGAGACCTGGCCTCAGCTCTAAAAGCTAAGGAAGACTCCAAACTTATTTAGGGACCTCCCTTGCCCCACCTTCCTGATATCTCTCCAATCCCTACAGGTTATTAAATTTTATCTTATTTGAATTCACAGTAAGATAAATGGACTATCTTTTCTGGTCATAGAGGGAGCTGAACATCAGTTCAGTTATTCTAGGACAAACAGTCCTTATCAGAAGCCTGTTTCTTCCTCTCAGCAGGGGGCATCTCTCTCCTTTGCCTCACCAAGCAATATTCCCTCTCTCCCCTCAACTCCTCCATACCCCCATACAAACCTCCCATTATCCCTGGTTCTTTGTATCCTCCCCAATCTCTCACAATAAAAATAACAATAGATAGATAGATAGATAGATAGATAGATAGATAGATAGATAGATAGATTATAAAGCCAGTATAAATAATGCACAAAAGTATTCTTGGAATCAAGTATAAGATGAAGCAGGCTATCACTGCAGCACTATTTCACTTTAATTTAAGCAGGAAATTTGGTGGAGTCAAACATTCTGGAAATGTACAGTTGACCCTTGTTATATTGTGGTTCACTTATCATGGCTTCACTGTATCATGGGTTTTTAAAAATATGCACACACACACACACACACACACACACACACACATAATTCTTTGTGGGAGTTACGCTTATGGTGGCACACTATTGACTAATGGAATGAAAATTGACCAACCACAGCACTATATTCTGTATCCTGTGCCCTGATTGGCTCAGTGATTATAGGTTAATAAGAGTATGGAAAAGATTTATAGGAGAGTGGTGTGAACTTTAAAAACTACTCCACCCTACTTAGACCTTACTTTAGGGAAAGATAAAGTTGTAATCTCCTGACTGAACAATGAAGTTACTTAGTTCTCACCTTATAGTAAAGCTAGAACTTTAAACTAAGTATATTTTTAGATCTAATACAAAAAGGTGTTAAGTAACTATAAAGGATAAATTAATCACAAAAAGGTCAAGTAACTCACAAAAGGTGAACTTAACAAAGAAGTGTTAAGTAACTCTAAAGATATAATTAATCAAAGAAGGTGAGAACTAAAAGTATGGGCAGTCCTGGAGAAAAAGCCTTTAATGTGATTCGTATATGTGAAAATTTAGAGGAGACACAAGGATGAAAGGTCTATATATCTGAGAATTTTTTGTCCCTCGAGGACACACTCTCTCTCTTTCCATGATTGGTGGTGGAAAGTTAGCTGAGAGCTGCGTGCTGAGCCTTTCGGCATCTTAGTATGGCTACAAGCTATTTGTCCAGTTTGGTGGTGAGTTTCTGGTTGAATTTTCCTCCTTTACTTTCCAACTTTTTCCACTCAGAAACCTCTAATCTTCTTCAGACACCTAGAGGTAGGGAGTTTAAAACTCCCCCTGACATAGGCCAGGTAGGAGAAATCCTATATCTTCTTTCCTCCTTCTCTTTAAATTCCTTCCCTCTATATTAATTAAATTACCATAAATTTCCAGACTGACTTGGGAATTTTATTTGGCGATCATTTAAATCTAGATTTGAAGTTACAACCCTAAAATTATCTGAGAGTGGGAAGGGTTTATAAAAGCTTTGAAATATATATAAATAAAATAAATATAATTCTGCTACTTCATGGATTATCACCTATCGCTGGGGTCTCCAGAATGTAATTCCTGAGACAGGTGAGAGATCTCTGAACTTTGAAAGTTTTTCATTTTCATAATTGTCAATAAAAGTCTCTGGAATCTCCCCAAACCCCTTCTG